>NW_006790942.1:1837126-1886012 GCF_000442215.2 Lipotes vexillifer | reverse complement strand
TTCCCTCATTTCTAATGTAAATTCTGACCTACAGAATTTACCTATCTACGGAGCATCCACAGGTGACGCCACCAAGCTATTTACCATCTCCTTGTAATAGAGCTCTTCTGAACGCCAGGAATCTCACTAAACATAATTCTCCTCAAAGTTTAATCATTCATTCATTCAATGAATTTATTGAGTGCTTACTATGCATCTAGTCTTTTTCTTGGTGAAAAGATAAAGTAGTGAGCAGAACAGACAGAAAAAATGGCCTAATGGGAGTTACATTCTTGTGGCAGGAGACAACATATAAGGGCATAAACAAGTTAAATATAATATTTCTGAATATAATAATAAGTATACTCAAGAAAATCAAGCATGGAAGAGAGCAGAGTGTGGGAGGGCATGTGGGACAGGGAAATCCATATAGTCCTGGAGGTGAAACCTAATGGGACAAAGGAGTAAACCATCTGGATGTTTGTGAGAGAAACATTCCCGACAGAAGTCAATTTCAAAGGCCCTGAGACAGAGACATTCTAGGAGAGCTTGAGGAAAGCCAGGGACCATCAGCGCTGGGATGGAGTGAATTATGGAGTAATTAATAGGAAATGAGGTCAAAGATATAACTCAGGCCAGAAACTGTAGTGCATACGAGCCCTTTATGAGCTTTACTCTGACTGCCATGGAAAACCACTGGAGATTTTTCAGCACAGAGTGACAAGAATTGGTATTGAGTATTAAAATGATAATTCTGGTCACACTGTTGATAATAAACTTCGGGAATAAGATTGAAAGAAGGGAAGTTGTAAAGTTTTCAGTTAAAAAATGTGTGGGATTGAAAGAAAAATTGAGTCAAGGATGATTCCAAGATCTTTGGTTGAGCATCTGAAAGAAGGATTTTCAAACCATATATCTGATAAGGGCTTACTGTCCAAAACATATAAAGAATTCATATAACTCAACAGCAAAAAACCAAACAATCTGATTAAAGAATGAGCAGAAGATATGGACAGACATGTTTTCAGAGAAGACATGTAGATGGCCAGCACGTACATGGAAAGATGATTGGCATCAGTCATCATCAGAGAGATGAAAGTCAAGCCCACCGTGAGACAGCACCTCACACCTGGTACAGACGGAATCACCAGCGCAGTTCGCTGTAGTCTTACAGAAATTGCTGCTAACTGTTTTCAGTACATACCTTGGGATGGGTTTTCCCAATGAATAAGTTCTGAGTCACGTCAAGTAATGATAAGCACTGCAAATATGGGCTTTCCCAGGGAGCTTCCAGATAGATCCAATAATTACTGTTTTCATAATCAAATAGTTAATTTTTCAGGTGAAAATTCAGTTTATTTTTTTCCATTTTCAAATGCTTTCATGACTTTTGTAATTTTGCTTTTTTTTTTTTTTTTTAATTATGAGATGATAACACCAGACCTGATTATTTTGAATTACTTTACCTTCTTGGAAAATGCTTTCAAGTGTACCTTTATTCTTAAAATTCTGATTTTCAAACTGTTTTTTACTTATATTAAATAAAAATACAATTACATTTCTCCTATAGGTAAATGGTGACTTTTGGCAAAAAGGAAGAAAAATGCATCATACCACAGACATGTTCCCTTTAACAGCTACTTGTTTTGGAGGCGGTTAATATATTAGTTTTACCTAAAAAATGCCAGTTTAAGTTTTCTAGTTTACCAAGTTAGAGAATAATTTGGATTCTTAACACACATGGGTAAATAAAAGTCAATATCCCTATGGAGAATATAAGAGGCTTGAAAAATAAATTATGTCTAAGGAGAAAAAACCTTCTCAGTGAGACATAAACATGATTCAGAACCCTCATGATTCCCAGGAGTTTAGGAGCTCTTTTAAAGGTAAAGGAATATCCTGTCCAGAGTTCTCCTTTATCACATATTACTTTTCCTAATCCAATCGTTTGAAATTAAATTTTAGATGAAATAAGTGGTATATAACTCACACAGACACACACAGACACACACACAGACACACACACACAATTACTAATTTCCCCAATTTATTTCCAGCGGCTCCAGCTTCTTCTATACTAGGAGGCACCGCCAAGCAGGCTTGATGAAGGACCTGCATTACCAAGCGGGAGCCCCCGCCCTGTCCTCATTTTTCTTCCCCATAATCTAAACAGCTGGGGCTCTGGAGAGTTTGCAGTGAAAGCAGGAAGGTTTTGGCGTTTTAGAAAACCTTTGGCTCCAGATGCCAAAGAGAGTCAGAAATTGTGAAAAGCAGGATAGGTAGGAAGCCGATCCTTCATCTTTTATGCAGCGGGAGATCCTTCATCCTCAATACCTGCCCAGTTTTGTGAATATTCAATATCCTAATTTATGAGACCTCAAATGCCAGATAGGAATTTGCTTAGATGACTGGTTATTTTCTTCCAAAAGGCAAATTTCAGCACATCGTGAATTCTTCAGTGGGATCTTTGACAGATGCTTACTGAGCATACAAAATGTTCCATTCACAGTGTTATATATTCAGTTTTTACCTTCAAACCCGGGAACATACTGTCCCAAGGGCAACCCTTTCAGGCAGACACTTATCCACAATTTATAATGAGAAAATGAAGATTTATAGAGAATAGCTGGAAAGTAGCATTACTGGAACTCAATCCTCAATTTCTGATTTAAGTCTTACTAAACCTTATGTTGTGCGAGAAGGTCTCTTATGGCAGCTTGAAGTCTCTGAGGCCATGGAGATTGGGGGCAGGAAAGGGTTTGGGGGAAGAAGTCTATTTAGAAATGTTTCCAAACTCTGCATATGGTTCCACTAAATAAAAAAGCAATTTTCTTTTTCTTTCTCTTATTGTACAAAAAGCACTGCCTGGGCTGCCAGACCTCAAATCCAGTAATTTAGGATTAATATGCTGTACACACTAGTTTAGGAAGTATTATAACAGAGTTTTCATGGGGGGAGTAGTCATGAATTTCAATGGATACAGCGACAACAATGCTTCTAGAAGGCAGCTTGTTTTGAAGTCAGGGGATTGTCTAGCCATATTATCAAATTATAATTTAAAAATAGCTATACCTAAAGATCATAAATGTTAAAACTTGCAAACAAAGATGTATTTTTTCCCTGGAAAATTTATTCATGGAAAACTATGAGTATATGGTAGTAATCCTTGATTACTAGTACCTATACTCACAACATCAATTACGCACTTTTTAAAAAGTACCCAATACAGTAAAATGAGCTTTTTAATAAATTGTCAAATAACTACAATATTACTCATGATCTCAATTGGGAACCATTCCCCTGTTCTACTTGGAAAGTTCTGGGAAGTTTAATGAGGCTTTGGAAAACAGATGGGAAATTTATTAAGCTTTCTGAGTAACGAAGTGAGAATTTATGAATTTCTACTTTCAGAGAAAAAAATATAACAGGCTTTTGTATTATAACATTGTCCTTCTATAGCGATAAAACAACAAAAGCAACAAAAACAAAAAACAAAGTATGTTCCCCCAACTCCCGTCTTTTTTCAGTATTTCTGAGACTTTTCACAACCAAAAATTTAAACACTACTTAGAACTTTTAATCTTGTAATACATATGGCAACTCAAACACTCATATTCCCCAAACAAACAACATCTCTTGTTAAATAAACTCTGGTTGTAATGTATTTGCCTTGTAACCGGGAATGTATTAATGTACTATTAGAGCGTGTTTTATTTAAAGTTGTCTACTTATCACATATAGCAAGATCTGAGTCCATTTGCTAAATCACTTTATCACTTTAATAATCATTTTTAAAAGAAAAGAAACACTGCAACAGTGTCCATATTTAAAACATTGGCTCAAGTTTTCTTTTGTAAAGCTTTATTATGATATTTTAGACATATACCACTGTATGTATTTAAGGTGCATGACTTGATGTTCTGATATATGTATACATTGTAAAAAGTGTACCACAGTCAGGCTAATTTACATACCATCACCTCTATAACTACTATAGTGTGTGTTGGGGGTGGTTTATTTACCACCTATCCTCGCTGCAAGTTTCAAGTATTCAATATTGTTACGTACAATCATCACATTATACGTTAGCTCTCTATTAATCTTATCTAACTGAAGCTTTGTTCCCTTGGACGAACATCACTCCATTTCCCTCCCCCTCCCCCCGAGCCCCTGGCAACCACCATTCTACTCTCTGCTTCTGAACGTGACTATTTCAGATGCTACACGTAAGTGAGATCACGCTGTATTTCTCTTTCTGTGTCTTGCTTATTTTGCTTAGCATAATATACTCCAGCTCCACCCATGTCACAAATAACAAGATGTCCTCTTTCTGTAAGGTTGAAGAATATTCCATTTTATGTGTATGCATATACCTCTATCCCTATGTATCTATGTATCCATCCATCTATCTGATCTATTTTCTTTATCCATTCATCTATTAAAGGACATTTAGGGTTTTTGCCATGTCTTGACTATTGTGAATAGTGCTGTAATTAACATGGGGGTGCAGATATATTTTCAAGATACAGATTTCATTTTATTTGGAAATATACCCAGAAGTAGAATTGCTGGATAATGTGGCAATACTATTTAATTATTTTGAGGAATGTTCATACTGTTTTCCATAAGAGTTGTACCAATTTACATTCCTGCCAGCAGTACACAGGGTTCCCTTCTTCACATCCTTGCCAACATTGTTATCCTTTGTCCTTTTGATAATAGTCTCCCTAACTGGTGTAAGGTGATATCTCATTGTGGTTTTGATTTGCATTTCCCTGAGAACTAGAAACATTGAGCAACTTCTCGTATATTTGTTAGTTATTTAAGTTTCTGTTTTTGAGAAGTGTCTCTTAGACCCTTTGCTCATTTTTAACTGAGTTATTTGTAATTTTGGTATTGAGATCTATGAGTTCCTTATATATTTTTGGAATTAACTCATTATTGGATATATGGCTTGCAAATAATAATTTTTCCCATTCTGTAGAGTGCCTTTTTATTTTTATTTTTTAAAAATGATTTTCTTTGCTGTGCAAAGCTTTTTAATTTAATATAGTACCACTTGCCCACTTTGGCTTTTGTTGCCTATTCTTTTGGAGTCATATCCAAAATATTATTGGCAAGACCAATGTCAAGAAGTTTTTTCCCTATGTTTTCTCCTAGGAGTTTTATGGTATCAGGTATTATATTTAAGTCTTTAATCCATTTTAAGTTGATTTTTATCTATGGTGTGAGATAGTGGTCCAATTTCCTTCTTTTGCATGTAGCTGTCCAGTTTTTCCAGCATCATTTTTTACAGAGACTGTCCTCTCATTGTGTGTTCTTGGAACCTTTGTCAATGATCAGTTGACCATAAATGTGTGGATTTATTTCTGGAATCTCTATTCTGTTCCATTGGTCTATATGTCTATATTTATACCTGTACCATACTGTTTTGATTACTATAGCTTTGTAATACAATTTTAAGTTAGGAAGTGTGATGCCTCCAGCTTTGTTCTTCTTGCTCAAGATTGCTTTAGCCGTTTGGGGTCTTTTGCAATTCCATATGAATTTAGGATATTTTCTATTTCTGGAAAAATTATCATTATGGTTGATAGGTATTTCACTGAATCTATAGATCACCTTGGGTAATGTGGATATTTTAGCAATATTAATTCTTCCATTTCATGAACATGGGCTGTCTTTCCATTTATTTGTGTCTTTTAAAATTTCCTTCACCAATGTTTTATAAACTTCACTGTACAAGTCTTTCACCTTTTAAAGTTAATTCCTAAGTAATTTATTCTTTTTTGTTGCTATTGTGCATGGTATCGTTTTCTTAATTTCCCTTTCAGATAGTTCCTTGTTAGTGCATAGCGATGCCACTGACTTTTATATGTCAATTTTGTATCCTATGACTTTGTAAAATTTGTTTATTAGTTATAACAATTTTTATGGTGTCTTTAGGTTTTTTTAATATATATATATATATATATATATATATATATGATAATGTCATCTGCAAACAGAAATAATTTTACTTCTTTCTTTCCAACATGGATGCCTTTTATTTCCTTTTCTTGCCGTATTGCTCTGGCTAGCACTTTCAATACTATGTTGAATAGTAGTGACATGAGTGGGCATCCTTGCCTTGTTCCAGATCTTAGAAGAAACAGTTTCAGTTTTTCCCTATTGATTATGTTAGTTGTGAGTTTCTCAAATATAGCCTTATTGTGTTGAGGGATGTTTCTTCTGTACCTATTTTGTTGAGACTTCTTATCATGAAAGGACGTTGAATTTTATCAAATGCTTTTCTGCATTTATTGAAATATATTTTTTAATCTTTTATTCTGTTAATGTGGTGTATCACATTGATTGATTTTTATATGTTGAACCATACTTATATCCCGGGCATAAATTCCAGTTGGATATGTTACATAATTCTTTTAATATGCTTTCAAATTTGACTTGCTAGTATTTCATCAAGGATTTTTCTATCAGTGTTCATCAGGGATACTGGCCTGTAGTTTTCTTTTCTAATGCTGTCCTTGTCTGGATTTGGAATCAGGGTGATGCTGGCTTCATAACTTCATTTTAGGAGTGTTTTATGTATTTTAGAAGGGTTTAAGAAAGTTTGGTATTAAGTCTTATTTGAATGTTTTTTAGAGTTGACTTATGCAGCATTTCGGTCCTGGGCTTTTCTTTTTGGAAAGTTTTGCTTACTATTTGTAATCCTTGTTTGTTATTATTCTGTTCAGACTTTCTATTTCTTCTTGATTCAGTATTTAGTTTTTATGTCTCTAGGAATTTATCAGTTTCTTCCCGGTTATCCAATTTGTTGGTGTATCCTTTTTTATTTCTGTGTTATCCATTGTAATGTCTCCTCTTTCATTTCTGAATTTATTTATTTGAGTATATCTCTTTTTTCTTTATCTAAGAGTTTTTAAATTTTGTTTTTCTTTTAAAAAACTACAACTCTTAGATTTACTGAAAGTGGGATATTGACGTCTCCTACTATTGTTGTGTTTCTGTTAATTTTTCCCTTCAGATCTGTCAATATTTTTATATATTAGGTGCTCTGATGTTGGATGCATATATATTTACAATCGTTGTAACTTTTTGTTGAATTGATCCTTTTTTCATTATATAATGGCCTTCTCTATCTTTGGAAAATTTTTGTTTTAAAGTCTATTTTGTCTTATACAAGTATAGTATTTGAGATAAGGTCATATCTTGGACTGTAAGAAAAAGAAAAAAAAAGTGAAATCATATGGTGTATGTTCTCTGACTAACTGTATCAGACTAGTTATCAATTCTATAAATATAACAAAAGTCCCCAGATACTTAGAACATAGACATCACACTTCTAAAAAGAAAATCCACCTGTCAAAGAGGAAGCCTTGAGGGAAATTAAAAACACATTGAATTGAGTGAAAACAGAAATACAATACATCAAAATTTGTGGAATGCAGTGAATGCAGTTCTAAGAAGGAAATTATAGAATTAAATGTTTATGTTAGAAACAAGGAAGTTCCAAGTTAACAATTTTAAAATCTCACCGTGTGAAATCAGAAAAAGAAGAGCAATAGCAACCAAAAAGAAGTAAATAAGAAAGATAAGAGCAGAATTCATTAAATTGATCACAGAACTCAATAGAGAAAATAAATGAGAAAGTAACCCTGGTTCTTTGAATAGCCTCTAGCAAGCCTGACAGAAAAAGAGAGAGAAGGCATCAATTACTAGTATCAGGAATGACTCAGGGGTGTCATTACAGAATCTGCAGATTCAAAGTGACAATAAGGAAACACTACGGAAAAGTCTACACACACACATTTGACAACTTAGATAAAATTAATGAAGACCTTGGAAAGTAAAAATTATGACAAATCATCTGATAAGAATAGATAATTTGAATGGCTATTTACTAAGTAAGATACATTCTTAATTTTTAAAAATCCCCAGAATGAAATCTCCTGGCCCAGATGGTTCCACTAGAGAGCTCTACTAAACCTTTAAGAAAGAATCAACAATCTGTATATCTTCTTTGGAGAAATGTCTACTTAGGTCTTCTGCCCATTTTTGGATTGGGTTGTTTGTTTTTTTGATATGGAGCTGCATGAGCTGCTTGTAAATTTTGGAGGTTAATCCTTTGTCAGTTGCTTCATTTGCAAATATTTTCTCCCATTCTGAGGGTTGTCTTTTGGTCTTGTTTATGGTTTCCTTTGCTGTGCAAAAGCTTTTAAGTTTCATTAGGTCCCATTTGTTTATTTTTGTTTTTATTTCCATTTCTCTAGGAGGTGGTTCAAAAAGGATCTTGCTGTGATTAATGTCATAGAGTGTTCTGCCTATCTTTTCCTCTAAGAGTTTGATAGTGTCTGGCCTTACATTTAAGTCTTTAATCCATTCTGAGTTAGACATTTCTCCAAAGAAGATATACAGATTGCCAACAAACACATGAAAGAATGCTCAACATCATTAATCATTAGAGAAATGCAAATCAAAACTAAAATGAGATATCATCTCACTCTGGTCAGAATGGCCATCATCAAAAAATCTAGAAACAATAAATGCTGGAGAGGGGGTGGAGAAAAGGGAACACTCTTGCACTGTTGGTGGGAATGTAAATTGATACAGCCACTATGGAGAACAGTATGGAGGGTCCTTAAAAAACTAAAAATAGAACTACCATACGACCCAGCAATCCCACTACTGGGCATATATCCTGAGAAACTACCATAATTCAAAAAGGCCATAATTCAAAAAGAGTCATGTACCAAAATGTTCATTGCAGCTCTATTTACAATGGCCAGGACATGGAAGCAACATAAGTGTCCAACAACAGATGAATGGATAAAGAAGATGTGGCACATATATACAATAGAATAATAGCCATAAAAAGAAACAAAATTGAGTTATTTGTAGTGAGGTGGATGGACCTAGAGTCTGTCATACAGAGTGAAGTAAGTCAGAAAGAGGAAAAGAAATACTGTATGCTAACACATATATATGGAACCTAAGGAAAAAAAAAAGGTCATGAAGAACCTAGGGGCAAGATGGGAATAAAGACACAGACCTACTAGAGAATGGACTTGAGGACACGGGGAGGGGGAAGGGTAAGCTGGGAGGAAGTGAGAGAGTGACATGGACATATATACACTACCAAATGTAAAATAGATAGCTAGTGGGAAGCAGCCGCATAGCACAGGGAGATCAGCTCAGTGCTTTGTGTCCACCTAGAGTGGTGGGATAGGGGGGATGGGAGGGAGGGAGATGCAAGAGGGAAGAGATATGGGAACATATGTATATGTATAACTGATTCACTTTGTTATAAAGCAGAAACTAACACATCATTGTAAAGCAATTATACTCCAATAAAGATGTTAAAAAAAGAAAAAAAGAATCAACAAAAATAGTACACAATATCTTCCAGAAAGTAAAAGAGGAGGAACATTTTCAACTCATTTTATAAAGACAGTGTGTCCCAGTACCAAAACCAGGCAAAGACAGTACCAAACAAAGCAAAATAAAATAAGCAAAAAACAACAACAAAAGGACCTACAGACCAAATCTCTCATAGATGTAAAAGCAAAAATACTTAAAATTTTGAGAAATAAAATTCAGCAATATATATAAAAATTCCACATCATTAAGTAGGGTTTATTCCTGAAATGTAAGACAGGGTCAGTATTTGAAAATCAATGAACATAAACCACTACATTAACAAGCTAAGCAAGAAAACTGACATTGTTGTATTAATTGATACCCATTCATGGTAAAAACTTTCAGAAAAATGGAGATAGAGGGGACCTAACACAACCTGAGAAAAATATTTCTATTAGACCGCTAAATTTAACATCATACTTAATGGTGAAAAGCTAAATGACTTTCCCCTAAAATAAGGAACAAATGAAGAATGTCTGCACTCACCACTGGTATTCAATATGGTATTTAAATTTGTAGGCAAGAAAAAGATCGTAATGTGATACGGATCTGAAAAAAGGAACATATCTCTCCTGATTTGCACATGTCTTAATAATCTGTGTAAATAAATACAAAGAATTTAAAAAATCAAAAATAGAAACAAAAGACCTAGAACTAAGTGCATATATATATATATATATATATATGTGTGTGTGTGTGTGTGTGTGTGTGTGTGCATATATATATATATATATACACACACACACACACAGGATTCAGGATGCAATGTAAATATATAAACATTAATTATATTGCTACATAGTAGCATCAATATTTGAAAAATAAAAATTTCAAAATATCATTTATATTCCCTCAAAAAAAGAAGAAATGATTTACCTAAATGCCAATCTAACGAAACATGCATAGGATTTATATGATGAAAACTACACAATACTGAAGAAATAAATCAAAAGGTCAAAAAATAGAAAAATATTCTGTTTTCATTGCTTTAAGAAATCAACATAGTAAAGATGTCAGTTCTCCTGAAATTGATATATAGGTTATGCCATCCCTACCGAAGGGGCAGTGACATTATTCACAGATATAGAGAAGGTAATTGTAAAATGTCTGTGGAAATACAAAGCAACTAGAACAGCTAGCGCATTCTGAAAAATAACAGTAAAGTGGACAGAATCATCCATTTCAAGGATTATTATATAGCTACTGTCTCCAAGAATGTATAATACTGGCAAAGAGATAGATGCAAGAAACAGCACCACAGGGGTAGGACCAAGTAATTTTCAATGAAGCTGCTAAAATAATTCAATAGAAGAAGAATGGTCTTTACAACAAATGATGCTGTTGTGACTGGATAACCACAGGCAAAACAGAGAAGGTCAGCTAAACCCCACAACTTACAAAAGAAAAACGAACTCAGATGTGTCATATATTTAACTGTAAATGGAAAGCTTATAAGACATTTTGAAAATAGCATAGGAGAAAACCTTTGGCACCTGTGACGTGCTGAAGAATTTTTGACATGACACCGAAATTATAATTTTTAAGAGAAAGAGCTGATAAATTGGGTTTGTAAATTTTAAAAAATTTTTCTGCAAGATACCCTGTTAAAAAGATGAAAGATAAATTACAAAATGGAAGAAAATATTTGCAAACAACACATCTAGCAAATCCTCATATACAAAATGCATAATAACTCATAAAACTCTAAGTAAAACAAATCACAAAATACAATTCGAAAATAGGCAAAAAACGGGAAAAGACATTTCTTCAAAGGGAACATATATAGAGAGAAAATAGTCATGTAAAATGTTATTCATCATTGCTAGCCTTTAGGGAAATGCAAATTAAGACTATGATGAGAACTGTTAAAATAAAAAGTAGTGACCATTTCAAATGCTGGTGAGGATGTAGAGAGACTGGGTTTCTCATACATTGCTGGTGAGAATGTAAAATGTCACCACTACTTTGAAAAGCAATTTGGCGTTTTCCTTAAAACTAAATAAACATTTTCCACGTGACTGAGCAAACTGCCCTCCTGGGCATTTATCCCAGAGAAATGAAATGTCATGTCTACATAGAAGCTTGTACGCTATTATTCATAGCAGCAATAACTAAACACTGCAGTCAAATGTCCCTCAACAGATAAATGGTAAAACAAAACGAGGTCCATATTCCATATTCCATATCATGGAATACTACTCAGCAATAAAAAGGAACAAATGATCAATATGCATACATAGGGCATTATGCTCAATGAAAAAAGTCAGTCTCAGGATTTCACATAGTGTACGTTTAATCTATACAATATTCTCAAAATGACAAAATTATAGAAATGAAAAACAGATTAGTGGCTTCTAGGAACTAAGAATCATGGGAGTGAGGGGTGTGTATAAAGGGCAGCATGAGGAAGATGGTTGTGTATTTGATTGTGGATATAGGCGCACAAATTTACACATGCTATAACTGATGTGAAATATACACATACTGTGTCAATGTTAAAATTCCTGCTTTTTTTTTTTTTTTTTCTTGCGTTATGCGGGCCTCTCACTGTTGTGGCCTCTCCCATTTGCGGAGCACAGGCTCCGGACGCGCAGGCTCAGTGGCCATGGCTCACGGGCCCAGCCGCTCCGCGGCATGTGGGATCTTCCCGAAACGGGGCACGAACCCGCGTCTCCTGCATCGGCAGGCGGACTCTCAAGCACTGCGCCACCAGGGAAGCCCAAAATTCCTGCTTTTTATATTATACTATAGTTACATAAGTTCTACCCACTGGGGGAAACTGGACGAAGGGTACAGAGAACATCTTCTAGTTTTATAACTTCCTGTGAGTTGGAAGAGTTCACAAACACTTTTACGTCCATATGGCCTTTAGGTTTGGCCTTGGTAACTGTGTTTACTTTTCCCAGAAGACATTTTTCTAACATGTTTTAAAATAAATATTTCTACAGCATTTTATTTATGTTGAAGGAAAGTATAAATAAAACCAAGATTTTAAAAAATGAATGAAAGGAAATAATAGTGAATCAGAATAAACGATTCAGCACACTGCTACACAAAGTAAATTCCAAATATTTCTTCCTGTCTTCCAACATCCATCCATTCAGATTATGACTACCTAATTTTGTTTGCCTAAATGAAAAAGAGACTGAGGAGAGTGACTCAATAATGACCAGGAAATATTAAATGAAGTGAAACACAGACAGTTATTACTTGCCTGATCCCAGGCAAGCATCAGGTTAAACCTTAGGATTATATGTTGTAAGACACACTCCTTGTGCTTAAGAGTCCTTGATCTAGTGAAGAAGTCATGCTAGTGAACAATGACCACACAGAGTGGACACCAATTTTACAACATACGTAAATTAAGAGGAGTTATATTATATAATATACAGGAGAAGCTCCTGTCCCTGACTTGGAGACGGGGACACAGCCCAAACTTCCCACATTAAAATTTTAAAAATTAATAGAAATGAACAAAACACAGAAACTGTCCAAAGCATGTGGAAAATGACACAAATTTGGGTTATGGTTATAAACTTGAATTTCTTCAGTGTGGGAAGGACAAACAGTCTATATATGTTAAGTAATCACCTTTACTAACTTCTCTCCTAATAATAATACTGCTATTTTTTAAATACTTCCTTAGTTGTTATGCTACATTCTTTAAAGATGAAATCATCAGTGATTTATCGAGTGTCTTCCATATGCCAGGTACCAGGGGTATTTATTCCTCACACTTTCCCTGCAAGGTAGCAGTCATAATTTGGTGATGAATTGCCCCTGGGAATATAGCCAGGAAATGGTAAAGATGAGATTTTTTTTTTTACTCAAGGTTACCTGATCCTAATTTTCTTTCCACTATATCATGTTGCCTACTCTCTCATTAAAAAAAAAAAAAATAGTGCTGCCCTAAACAGAGAAAACACTGAATTCTCAAATGACATCAATTTCAACCATAAACCATGCTTACGATAGATGGTCCCATGAGTCCTGTGATATGATACACGCTGGCATTCTCCTTGCTTTCCTCCTATGATGGTCCTTTTGACTACTGCTCACAAATTGCGGTTATAAAGGTTATAGCATAGTTAGCAATTGTACTAGTTTTAATCTAATATAATTTCTATGATATTTGCCGAGGTGATACACACCAGTACAGCTAAACAATTCTATAGAGCTGGCCACTGTTCTGACTGGTGAGTGTCACTTGTTAAACAGTCTCCATATTTAATTTGGTGCTTTCAGTGTTACCCATGGAGGTGTTACTCTCTCTCATTTTATAGAAGGAGATGGTGACTTTAAGGAAGTTTGGCAACTCACCAATGGTCAGATTCTCCCACTGGTTTTAAGACTGCTCTTTTCACTATTTAAAAATCACTGCCTTGGGCTTCCCTGGTGGTGCAGTGGTTGAGAGTCTGCCTGCCGATGCAGGGGATGCGGGTTCGTGCCCCGGTCCGGGAAGATCCCACATGCCGCGGAGCGGCTGGGCCCGTGAGCCATGGCCGCTGAGCCTGCGCGTCTGGAGCCTGTGCTCCGCAATGGGAGAGGTCACAACAGTGAGAGGCCCGCGTACCGCAAAAAAAACCACAAAAAAAACAAAAAACAAAAATCACTGCCTTGATATATGTATACATATAGCTGATTCACTTTGTTATATGGCAGAAACTAACACAACATTGTAAAGCAACTATACTCCAATAAAGATGTTAAAAAAAAAATCACTGCCTCTAAATTCAACAAATTCAATAAAAACATTCAATAAATATCTTGAAACTATAAGAAACTATTTCTTATTAAATGAATTTATGAAATATTATTTAAAACATTATAAACAGAAAAAGTAGTATTTAGAAGCTGGCAGACAACTAATGACTAGAAAAGTTAAGGAAGTATAGTTAGGTGCATGTATAATAGGCACCACGTTAAACTGAAGCCTAAATACTACAGTTAGTAGTCATTTCACTGCATTTATCTTTTTTGCTTCATGTTGTCAACTAAGGATTTGTCAGCACACTGAAAGTATCAGAAGAGAAGGAACTTATCAAATCAAAATTATCAACTAGTGGCTGAAACTCCACGTTCACCAGAAGAGTATAGAACTGACAACATTAACACCATTCACCTGTATTAGGATGTGTCCTGTGTGTGAAAGATTGGGAAATCCACCAAAAGCTAAAGATACATACTTTTGGACAATAGTAATGCACTGTTCATAGTAACACTAAGAACCCGTTTAAAGAGCGGTGTAAGTGACACAGAGTAATGATCCACCCATGGCAGCCAGACGGGAAAGCAGAGGTGCTGTAGCCCCATAGAAAGGTCTGCGCTTAGGGACGGGCTGTGATGGGGTGTAGATGTGAGAATTAGGAGACAAGCAAATGGACGGAGCTGGTGAAGTTACCCAGGCCTCTGTCCACACTGATGTGAGACAAATATAAGGCAAGACCACTTGGAACAAGGAAGCTTTAAAGAAACACAGGAGGACAGGAGTCAGCAGAAAGGAGCTGCCTGCACAGCCCCCCTTAAATAGCCTGCAGCCCAGGAGGAGTCAGAGACAAACATAAGGCAGGGGCGGGTATTCGTAGAGAGATTCAGATCAAGAGCTGAGGGGACTAAGGAGAAAAATCCAGACAAAAGCATGAGCAGATGTCTAAGGCCAGAAAGGCATCGTCTTGTTAAAGGGAGAATGAGGGCCTCTGGTCTGGACACAGAGCAGGGCCGCAAGAGACGTGGACGGGAGAGTCAGGTGGGCTCGGTCCTTGGAAGGCTCTGAATGGCAGGCCAAGACTCCCCCTGGATTTAATGCATACAGGAATGTAACAGAATTACGGTGATTTTAATCCAGAGTTGAAAATTTATGTCTCAGTTTTCATTTCCATAGAATTGATTTTTCACTTTGGTATTCGTTATTTATTCTTTCTTCCCCACTGAAATAATATATTTATAACTCATTCTAACCCGAAGACTGTTGCTGTGAATTTCACAGAAGGGTAAAGGAAATCACTCAGATTTTGAATATTTAGAAATTTACATTCATAAGCATAAAAGTAGTGACTCTTTCTGATGAGTTAAAACAACATAGTTAATAAATTTCAGAATACTGAAAATTTGCATGGAGCAAAGCAAAAAAATCATTCATTTATTCATTTTATTTAACATAGAATAACATGGGGAAAACATAAATTGATTAAAAAAATATTTTCCTTTAGGGATTTGTGTTCATACCTGAAGAGGGAATCAAAAATGATAAACTAGAGTCAGAATATTTTAAATTATTATTTAGAATGTGAAACCATCAAGAAGGTGACTGTTTTAGTTCCCGGAATATTATTTTAGTGTGACACAAATACAGTTCGTAGGGAATTAAAACTAAGAAATGCAACTTGCTATGTGTAATTTATTTTAAGGTATGCGTTTCAGGGAAAATTTGCCATTAAAATCTTTAAGTGAATTTATTCTTTTGGCCATGCAGTATATTCCAAGGTAAAAACAGAGAACGTGTGTTTTCACACTTTTGGGTTTCCTAAATTTTTCCCCCTTTCTTTCCTAATGGCATTGATGTAGCTAGAGGTGGTCTTTGTGATGAGTTTCAGTTTACCTTTGCTTCAATCTGTTTAGTATCTGGATTCTGAAACAAAAATTTGATTTTGCTCTTGCCGTCATCCGAAGAACCTTTAAGCTGAGAAAACTTGTACCTCCAAAGTACTGCCTAAAGGGAAAAAAAAACATAGGCGAGTCAATGCAACTCATATCTATATTCAAACCAAGAAATTGTTCTTTTAACTGGTAAAAGGTAATCATATTGAGTTAGTCCTATATCCCAGTATTAAAAAGTAAATGAAAATATACTTATCAAAGGCTTAGTATTCAATATATCCTTTAATTTCCTGAAATAACTTTGGTTCCCATGAAATAGTCATTTTAAACATATATATGAATAAATCAATTTGCGTATCTGGTTTTACATTATCATGAAATAGAAACAAACTCACTTAAAGCCTAAGTCCATGCCAGTGAATCAGCAAAAACACCTATTTTCCATTTCTTTGGTTTTCATCCATAGAAGTGATAAGGTGATTTTCAACTGATAATTCTGTAGAACTTTCTCTTGAAGCTCAAACTAATAACCCATGTCTTTGTCAAGATGAAAGGTCAGCCTGAGTAACCGATCACAACGGAAACTTTCATGGTGCCCTCATGAGACAAACCAGCACGAACATCTCATGGGACCAGCCCCATCCATCCGCGGGGCCTCGGTCTAGAAGATCATGTGGCTAAAAGCCACCTTCCAATGTGGCAGCAGCAGGTTTAGACAGTATGAAATCTACATGCTAATTTAAAAACTTTACACTTTTAAAAGTGTAATAAAATAGCAAAATCATAAAGTCCTTAAAAATAAGGATGAGGAAATTCTCAGTAATATATAATAATGAGGCATAATGAATTTATACAGAATACTGCTCATTTTTCATTGATTTATTCACCAGACGTTTACGCTCTTATATAATAAGCATTTTATTATATATTAAGATAAAAAAGACACCGTCAGTTTTCTGAAGATATTAGTCTCTGTATAAGTAGATGTCTTTGCTTTTGTTCTTACTATGAGGCTACACAATCTATACAGAAGCAACATCCAGTCATTACAAATCCTCTTAAATGTTTGCCTTAAGTCTATTACTATAAAGCATCTTTTAACAATAAAATTACCTGGGGCAATTAACTTTCTGGAAGAAAAATAGAAGAGTTATATCCTTTATCTCACAACTTCCTCTAAATAAAATCCTTTATGTTTTAAAAAGTGAAATAATTTAAACAATCCAGAGCTACACGGTAGTAGGTAAGTGAGTAATTAGTAACTTTTGAAAAGAGGGAGTTCTAGATTTAGGACTAATAAGAAATTATATATTCATATGTACAATTAGGGTTAGGGTGAAAGAACAACAACAAACAGTGGCAATATAGCAGGAAGTACGGTAAAGTATAAGGAAAATCCTAACAACCTAATAAATAAAAAGACAGTACTACAGAGAAAAGTCATTGAAGAAAATGGAAAAACCATTACTATTTCTAATAAACATGAGAGCATGTTCAATCTCACTAGAAAAAAAGAGTGTGATAATATTACAATGACTTCGCTTTTTCCAAACGTTAAATTAGCAAAGATCACTGAAAATTAAAATAACTAAAGCTAGCAAGTTTACCTTGAAATATTTGTATAAAATTCCTGGCAACTGTGTGAAAATCTTTAGGGCAATAATTATAATATATATTAAAGCCTTAAAAATGTGGATGTTATGTGATCCAGACATTCCCTTCCAAAAAATTAACTGTAAGGAAATACAATATATGAAAAATAAAGGAAAGTGTTAAACACCTTATTATTAATAAATATAAAAAAATGAAAATTCTGAACAATTCGCATTAAAATAATGCTCATAAGAGTCATGTATTTACATGGAAAATGCAATAATATGACTTTAAGGGGGACATAAGAACAGGAAAGCAGATAAGTTTGTTAAAACAAAGGAGCTTTTGTAGAAGGCTGCAGGGGAACGTCTGCCAAAAACATTGTCATACACACAGCTCAGGTCCTGACATTAACCTACCATGTGGTTTTGGACAAGAAACTTTATGTCTAGCTTGGCTTAACTGTAAAAGTAAAGGTTGCAAATTCTCAAATTATAATTATAACTTGAAATAATATTTCAGAAGTAGTCATAAAAGTAAAACAGGAATTTGCTATTTCAACTAGCTGGTCTTTCCAAAGGCCAGACTTTAACAGCTGTTAAAGCTCATTATTTTAACTAAAGAGTAACAAAATTAAGAATGCGGATGAGGCAGATATGTGAAGGAAGCCTGGAGACTTTTCGGAATATGGAGCATGGATCCTCGGCTGTGAGTAGATCGCTCCAAAAAATGAATAAACTAGTTAATGAATCTAATGATGGGCTGAAAGATTTGTCAGTTAAGAGGTAACTCAGTAAACTAGTAAGACTTAGAACCTTCTAGGTAAGCTGTGTGACTTAACATGCCATGAAATCATTAAGACCAATTTGGAGGAATCTGAATCTGAAAATATAACCAGTAAAAGTTACACAGGTATAAAAATTGGCTTAATTCAGGAATCTTTGGAAATCCTAGTCTTTATACCTGTATTTTGTTTTTAAGATTCTGATAAGCATTATGGAAACTATGTTAAGAATATCAACGCTGAAAAAGATGAGTGGACACCACTGTTCTTATACCGTTCTATTTCTGTTGCCATAACGTTGTTGTAATATATTTAGATAAGTACATTTAAAATATTCTTTAAGCATAAATTTTTATGTAGGTCAGATGACTCCCTTTTCCTAAATCAAATTTTGGACTTCAAGTTTTCTTTTTCATGTATCAAAATGAAGTTATTGATATTGATTTGTCTCTATTAGCAAAAGAACTTCACGATTAAATGATGTCATTTGTCTATCAATCTTTCAATTAGAAAATCAGTTAACTTTAACTTCTTTTCCATTCAATTTGTGGAATCAAAGTAACACTTCAGAAATTTCATTATGTCAAAATTGAAATACCTCTTACTCTGAATGCTATCATAAATTCAGTTAAAAACTTCAGCATTGGATATGTTATTTGTTATTGCAACAATAATATGAATTTGTACTGTTGGTAGAGCACAGTGTTATGGTAATATCAGTATTTCCCTAAATTAAGAAACGTATGCAGCTAAAGTGTACTTGCATTGATTTGGGTGAATACACCAGAAAACATATAATAACATGAGAACTTATAAAGTGCTGTGAAATTTCCAACAGTAGAAGGGACGTGATGTAAGCAAATAGTCCATAATATCTCCTGAACTTTGCAAGCCCAGTGGTCTCTACCTTCTCTACATAACTTTAACCAAGGGGCGCTGGTTTTGGATTGGAAAATTCCTGCAACCCGTGGTAAAATCTTAATTTGTTGAACTTGACGGAGAACAAGTCCAAAAGGAGGGAAAGAAAGAAAACAAACAAAAAAACTGATATCAGCAAATGTACGGAAACATCTCTGAGGATTTTTGAAATCTAGAATTCCACCCAAAGTCTTCAGAATAAATGGTCACAGGCCAGATTCTCACTTCCTCAGAAAAAGAAACTCATTTAACTTTGTTCAGCTAGCTTTTCCCATGGAATAGATTTCAAGAAATTAAAAAAAATTTCCCTATAAAAGAAACTATTTAATGGATTTTAGTAATAATGGAGCCAAAATACCTTACTAATGGTATTTATTAAAACGTTTTTTTTTCTGTTTATTTTTGACAGTCAGAAACAGTGTTCAACTCAACAACCTGTCTGAATGACTATATGAAATGATAAATTTAAAATGTACCTGGCGTTTTGAAGATGTCTTTAAATATTTTTAAGTGACTAAAACATGCAAGCAAAGATGTCGTACGTGTGGAGAACAACACAATAAGTCCCAGCATTTTCAATGATGTCATTGTAATAAAGTCACTGAACATGGCTAAGAAACAGTGGGTAATAGGAAAATATACAGTAAAAGTTTATCACCCAAAGCGCTCTCACAGTTAAAGACTACAAAAGAAAATTCTGCAAAAGAATCATTTTCCTCTGCACTACTCTTCATAATAGATATGCTGTCTTTAAATTACTGCAGGCTGTAACAATTTTGGAAACAAATAAAAGAAAATAATGCAGGCAAACAGATAAATGCTGAAACCTTTGGATTCAATGCCATTTGGGTTTTATAACTTAAGGTCATCATTCTTAAACCAGTGAGAAATCTTTATAAACTATGCTTACAAACAGTGATTAATCCACTTATGATTGACGATGAAATGCTCAAATATTATCAAGCAGAATATTTATGTGAAAATCATGAAGCACACAGCATGCAATCCATCCCTCATTCCTGACCCTGAGTCATTTATGGGCGACCGCATGGACTTTACTCAGGACCTGTGAAGCGTTCCATGTGTCCACTGTGTCCTTCAGTAGAATGTCATCTTTCTTACAGTGAGTGTAACGCTGGTCTAGACCCTTTCACATCCTCCCACTAATCCCTGCAATAGCTAGGGTACTGCCATTTTCCAGAGGATGCAATTAAGGAAACATCACATACATTCATAGTATTTCACAACTATTAAGTGGGAATCAAACCCAAATCGGCCATGCTCCATGGTTCCTATTTTTCTTTTAGCCAACCTTTGGTTAGCCAACCTTTGCTTCTTTGGTTTTCTACAATTATTTGCCTAACCAAACATCAACGACCCATTGATTGAGCATGATTATAATTGAATTTACATTGCAAATAACCTGAAAGATCCTTAAAATAGAGGACAGACTCAGAACCCCATGTGGTACAAGACACGAAACTCAGGAAAGTAATTTACTGATTTTCTCAAGCATAGTCTGTTCTGAGTCATCATTTCTTCTTCTTTACAATGCTGTTGCTATTTTAAGCTTTTTTCACTCTCTCTCTCCAAGTAAAAAGTGTCCCATAAGCTATCCATTTGTTTAAGATTCATGGTTAGAATTGGCTTAAAGTTTAGAAATGCCAATGATCTAGAGAACTTCAGTGGGAAGGGAAAAGAAAAAGCTTTCCCTTCCTCCATATTTTCGACATCTACCACAGAGACTTTCCGAGCTGGCTGTAATCCCCCAGAGACGGGGGGCAGAGCGGACTGCAACTGAGGGACTCAGGTTAGCAAATGAATCAAGTGTTTGTATGATATCAAGGGTTCCTTAGTTGCAGACTATTCAAAAATATAATTCATCAATTGTATGTCTATAAATGGAAAGTGAAGCTGCACAAATGAGATGAAAACCTTACATGCTGAACAAAAATAGGCAAACCAATCTCTAGGGCTTCCCTGGTGGTGCAGTGGTTAAAAATCTGCCTGCCAATGCAGGGGACATGGGTTCGAGCCCTGGTCCAGGAAGATCCCACATGCCACGGAGCAACTAAGCCCATGCACCACAACGACTGAGCCTGTGCTCTAGAGCCCGGGAGCCACAACTACTGAGCCCATGTGCCTAGAGCCCGTGCTCTGCAACAAGAGAAGCCATCGCAACGAGAAGCCCACGCACCACAACAAAGAGTAGCCCCCGCTCGCTGCAACTAGAGAAACCGTGTGCAGCCACAAAGACCCAACACAGCCAAAAATAAAATAAAATAAAATAAAACACGAAAAACTCTAGAGTAGAATAATAATTTTAAAAATCCCCTAAAACCTCTAATACATTTATCCGTCTCTTTATCGGTTCACTGTGGGCAGAGACTAATTTCTCTTGCCCCACAGAAAACTTCCTCTTCCAAAAAATGAAATAACGTCTACATATGAAGGCAATTTAAGCTCTATGTCATCTATCTTCTGAGGAATCTAAGGCTATTTTGCAAGATGGGGGGCAAACACACCAGAAAGCACAATCTATGTGGATTACAACTTATTACACAGAACACGTTAAAAATTACAACAAAATTGCTTTGGAGGCAGAATCTATTTTTAATCTCCCTGTAACACCAATCATCTGATATTTGACAGTTAACTAATGTTTGCCCAGCAATAACCACAAGCATGCTTTTTCTTTTTCTGCTGCAGAGTGTCTTGATGGGTCTCTTGGTTAAGCAGAAAATCAAATCTTCCCTCAAAGCCCTCTTTCTGCTTTGCCTCCCCCTTCGACTTTGCAAGCAGCCCAGGCACACACCCCCTCTGCTGCCTTCCATCCTCCCCTCCCCACTGAAATGAATTAACAACACGTGTTAGAATGCCAGTGTCCTGTAAGCACGTCCTCTTCCTTCCTTTTTTTCTGTGGGTGGGTTAGGAGTCATATTTAGTAGAAAACCATGACAAACCTTTTCTTTAAGAATATTTTTCTTTACACATCTTTATCCTTCTCGTTTGTTCTTCATTCATGTGAAATGTATCCTAATTGATTATGGTTTTGAACTTTTATAAATTTTCCATTTTTACTAAAACTCGTACATCAACTGTACAGTGATTTTGTAAATCTTATAAATGTGATGGTAAATGATAAATAAAGGGAGAAAAATCGAAATATGAAAAGAAAACAGAGTTAGATGAAAGCTCATGGCTTTCACTTGTTTCCTTGGCAATATCATATTCATCAACATATGCCTTACTAGTCATGAAATTGATTCTGTGTCCTTGAACGGTGCTTGAGTCTGGATTAGAGCAATATCTCCAGCAATCTCAGCTGTGATGCGTGATGATCAGTGCTGCACCAGGGGGTGTCTAGGCCTCCCCTGAGTTTGTGAGGGAAGGCTTTCTGGAGGCAGATCTGCTCTCAAGGTGAATGTAAGCTGTGGAAGTGTCATGTGGAAAAGCGTGGGGTACGGCTGGATCCTCAAAAGCTGGGAGACACAGGAGATGATGCCAAATCCAGACAGAGATCAGAACCCTGAGAGGCTTCTATCCTGTGTTGACAGATGTCATCATAAAGGCAGTAGGAAGCCACTAAAGTAATGTAACAAGGGAGACTGATGACATGGCCGAATTTACGTTTTAGAAGCATCATTAATCTGGCAGTGGCTGGAAACAGGGACAGAAGGGCAGGTATCTATGTCTTTGTAATGCTTTGGCTTCTCGCAGACTTCCTGAAAGCCCCCATCCAGATGTGTCTCTGTCACTAGACTGTGGACATCTTGAGAGAAGGGAGTGTACCCTTTCCTGTGTTCCTCGTGTCTGCACATAGACGATGCATAGAAATAGTGTGTGCAATAAATATTTACATCGAGAAGGCAGGTTTGGCTGATGCTGCAGTAACCAGATGAGAAGGGGTTGCCCTACTTTGGTTAGAGTGAACATTCCAGATTTACTCAAGGGCAGCTGTTGAGGAGGAGGCCCGGGTATAGAACGCAATTCAGATTCCTTCTGATAACGGAGAGAGGATCGCAGAGAAGTCAGAATCAGGAAGACGACCAGCTCTGGGGCGGACCCTGTGCTGAGGTGTGTTCAGGACACAGCCTGAGAGATCGAGGCGCGCGTCTGAGCTCCAGTTAACAGAACCGAAACTTACCATCCTCAGGCCAGGGGCCTAAAGACTGGATGAAACTTCCTGATCAAACGTATTTCATTTAAATTTATTCCCCCCAAATGGGCTCTACACTATCCCTATGTGATATGTCTATATGTATAAATATTTTCATCAAATATATGGAACATTCACAGAGGGGTATACAGATGTTCACTTTGACAATTTATTTGGAATCTCTCAAACAGGAAAGAAAAAAAAGAAAACAGAAGAAAAGTGTTTCTAAAACGCAGACCTTGTGTGTTATTTTGTAATAGCTTAAACCCATCAACCTGGTGGGTTGATTGTACAGAGTACCTAAGTAAAGTTTAGAATAACCAAAATACATGTGGAAAAAGAGGTACTAACAGGTTTCCACACGCTGCTGGATGTGGTGTGCTATTTGTTATTCGTAACATACTAATTTTATTTTGAGAAACTTTACATGCTGTCTGTGTAATGAAGATGGCAAGAAGGTTTGGTTTTTCTCGTATAACTTTCTTGGATCCTTAGGGTTTTGTTTTTGTTTTGTTTATTGTTGTTGCTTCTTTCTGGCAACGTGATAAAATTCAGCCACACTTATAACTCATATTATCGATTCTATATAGAAATCAGCTCTTTTCTAGTGATTTCTTTCTAACATATGCACACGCATCTTTGCCAGCTCAGTGGAGAGTAACAGCTCTGGAGAGGAAGGGAAACAAGTTACTGGGGCGGCTGCGCCTACGTCAATGTACCTGCGCAACACAGGCCGCCACTGCTCTACCCTCCTCCAGCTTGTCTGAAGGCTGCTCCACTGACAGAGACCAAGCAGTTTATTAAATAGCTGCTAAATTAACACAGAAGCTCCTGCACATTTTAGTTTTGAGGCCGTGCCAATTCTTCACTTCGACTATTTGATTTCTAACATTTAATTAGGAACCTCATTACTGTGAGTCAATCATTTTCCTTTTCCCCCTAAGTATAAGAAAAAACTCCCCAATTCAAAGAAATCTGTTTTTCTAGAAATTGACTCGCATGTAAAAGGCATCACCTGAAAACTATTATGTTCATTAAATTAGCAACATATAACAAACTACCTTGGGATGCATGGTCTCTCTGTGTTGAATCATCCTGGTTTGGTTAAAAAGCGGTTGAAGAGGAGAGCCTGAGTCTCTCAAGGTGGGTGAGGGCCCCTGTACGACCAGGGCCCGAGTGGTCTGCAGAGGACAGGTCCCAGGTCGGGGGTCCCAGTGGAGCCTAAATTCTGTTTACCCAGTGAACATGGAATAATTTCCTATCTCGGTTACCTGTTGACACCTGCCTGCCAGAAATTTGTTTGTGTTCCAGACCAAGAAGTGTCCCGGGGGAGTGACCGTCCTGAGGCTGCGCGGTGCGGGGACCAGCTGCCAGAAATGCACCCGGGCATTGAAGGCCACGATATACGTTGTCTGTTTATAATATGTGGGTCCTGTGCTAGAGCACGCGCCACTGGAATGGGTTTTCCAAGAAACTTAGAAAAGTCACTGAACTACTGTGAGACACAAAAGTATTAGAAAAGAGAGCCCGATCCTTAAACAGAGTAAAGTACCCAATGACGCCCCTGTGGCTACTTCCAGGAGAATGATTGCCCAGAGCTGCCCGGGCCCGAGGCTCTGCCCTCCTCTCCAAGCCCTGCTAAGGGCACCTCGTCCTCCTTGTTCCTCAGGTCCCTACAGCTCTGCAAGCTCCCAGGTCTAAGCCACACGCCCAAAAACCTCCCCGCCCCCCCTCCACTTTTCTCCCCTCCGAAGCACCCTCCCCAAGGCGCCAAGGCCAACAGAGACGGCATCATGCTTCTGCCATCAGGTCCTGGCGGCTTTGGTGGCCCTCGGCACTGTGGCGTGTCAGCCCTGGGTTCATCACCCCAGATCTGTGCTCTGCCACCGTGGGCCGGGCGCTCTGCCCTCTGACTTGGTGTGGCCTCAGCCATGTGACCTGCTGTGACCAGTGGGAGCCTGTAAACGTCCTAGCAGCAGGGGCGCATGAAGGACTGCAGGTGAGGCTTGCTCTGTCCTGCCTGTGTCACCGGCAAGAAAAGGACGGGCTGGGCTGACCTCCTGGCTCCACAGGAATCAGGGGTAAGGGGAGCAGAGCCAGGTGAGGGATGCTTGAGGGAACCGGCCACGTGAGGAGTAGACACTTACTGCTCTAAGGCAGGGAGGCGCTGTCACTGTGCCACCCAGCAGTGCGGGGCCCGCTTCGGCCACGAAGGCCAAGGCCCCTGCTGTCCGGTGCTGCCTGCTTCATTCTGAACGTGGCCCCGCTGGTCCTGCCAGCGCTGTCACCCCCTGCCTGTCAGCCGACCGTGATTGCGGATTCCGAGGAGAAAGGCAGTTTCCTCTGAGTACCGCCCGGCGCTCCTTCCCCTGGTTACACGCTTCCACCCCGAACAACTCCCTTTGCTAAGAACCAGCAAACCTCAGATGAGCCCTTTTGTGTCCATCCTGTCCACCAGGCGCCGTGAGAACAGGGACCTCTATGAAGCAGAGACCCAGGAGGACTGGAGGGAAAGACACGTGTGTTGAGTGCTACTTTTGTAGGAGATCTATCAAGAAAATATTCATTCTTATATTCTCGAATTTTCCTTTTGGATTTTTAACAACTACCTTTGATAGGAAAGCGTTGAAATATTATTGAATAAAAAACATAAATCAAAAATGAAGGTCTAATTCTCTTTTTAGAATTAGAACTATATATTATGGAATTTATATAATTTATATTATGATTTATATTTATATTATGATTATGTTATAACGATATAAATGCATTTTAGAAAAAGTCAAATCAAACATATTGTGAACTGTGTGTGTACATGAAGGTCATATGTCCTTGGCAAAAACAGTAGATCAAAGGTCCTCAAAATTAGTGTCCTTCAACTTATCCAAGCCACAGAAGAGACTCTCAGAAATGAAAAGTATGAATATAAGCCATATTAATTTCCTTTCAAATTTTACCTTGAAACACTGTAAAAATTAATGTCCACTTAAAGATGTGAATGGATTATGAAGATTAAGATATTTCATGAATCACAAATGTCAATATCTTAACAATTAATTGGATTCTAAGCACAATTATTTGGGAACAGAAGTCCACTGTTTTTTTAGGAAAAAAATCTAGAAAACAAGAGGGGAGTGATTTCAGATAGGGTGACATTGTCTCTCACTGCACAGAATATAAGTTCCTAAAATTCAGGTCACCACGAATATGCACGGCTTTTACAAATTTCCCCCAGATAATGTTTTCAATTTGTATTTAATGCAAGTTAGTAACGGGGACGAGAAGAAAACATAAAATCATTCTAGTAGCTTCTATCATACGACAGGGATAATTCTTAAAAATGTTACATTTTTACTTCATATTTATTATCTTCATAGCTCTTTTAGCCAATCATGATTTCAAAAATATTTTTGATATGCTATGTGTCAATACTAGCTCTTAGATACCCTGAAGAAAAGAAGCCTTTTAAGTATTCTATCCTAGCATTTCTCAAATTCAAGTATTAAAGCATTTTTTAAAAAAACTATCAGACAATAACAATTAGTAGTTCCAGAGTTTCTACCTGGCAAAGGAGTAATAACATGAGTGATGCTGGCTTTTACTTTTACCCACAGGTTTAAGACCCAAGGTGTAACATTGTAGTGGGCAGTCACACGGATGTACTGGACCCTGGGAGTGGGCGTACCCCCCGGGGCTGCTGCATGATGAGTGAAGGGGAGGTCCAAAGAGGGGGTCTGATGTCTTCATCCTTGTTTTGATACAGATGAAAAACCCTTCTTTATTTTTTGTTTTTTGAAAGTTTCATGGTAAAAAAAAGTTTGAAAGTTATTCTTCTAAATTACTGAGGGGAAACAGAAATGGCCATTAATTCAGTCTTGCCTCTACCCAATCAACAGAGTCTGTACATGTCGGCTAGGGTGATCTTTCCACAGAACAAATCAGAGTTAGGTCCAGCAAGCCCTGGACCTTGAGCACATGGCCCAGCCACGTGGAGCTTTCCTGCAGAGCTGTCTCTCTCCATCCCTCCCCTAGTACCTTACCTTTCAGTCATGCCTTCTGTGCACACTGTGAGTACTTTCACCCTCAGTCTGTAATCATGTGCTCATTCCATCTTCCCAGCCACAAGAAGTGTTCTCTCAGGCGGGTAGTAGAGTGGAGATGCCAGGTGGAGGACAGCTGCTCAGAACTAGGGTCTGGGGTTTTCCCAGTTTCTCTCAACCTTGATTAACTGTTTTACAAATTTTGTTTTGTCAAACACACATCTGATCGCTTCCTTCCCATGTCTCAAAGGCGTCCAGGCTATTCTTAAGATCAAATCCCAATACCTTAACAGGACTCCTTTCATAATCTGGGTCTCAGTTACTCCCACACTTGATCTCCACCTCCTCTGGCCTCAAATTCAACTTCCTTCCTCACTTACGGGTATTTGTCTGGGTAATCTTATCCTTGGTGTCTCATTTTCTGAAAAGCCTGTCTTGAGTTCCCAAGACTGACATATATATCCCCCCAAGCCTCTCAACATAGAGGAAGTATTCAGTAAATATTTATTTACAAATGTTACCGCTGAGGTATCTGTTTACATTGGAAATCTATTAATAGGTATAATTAATTAATGCACATATGCAGGTTTAAAGGACTATAATGTCAGAAAATCAGTACTTTCAGTTATAAGAATTATATTTGTACTGCAGCATCATACTTTGACACATTAGTGAAAAAAACTCTGAATGAGTATTTTATTCAAAAGAACATCTTCGTCATAGGACAGGTTTAGGGCAGTCTCATGTGAGGCTCATTAAAAGAGCCACAGGCACCTGAAATTCCATAACTAGAAAAGTATTCTTTGGCATCACCAAAGGCAATGCAGTGCACGTCAAATCTGACCCATATGTGTGGGACTTAATTTCCCAATGTCGAAATATAAAGAAACATTGGCCACCCTTAGATAATGTGAGCTTTTGGGTGACAATCTCGACTGCAGAGTCATGAAAAATCATAAGATCTCCAAACACCACCCACGTCCCACTTGGCTGGGCCCAGCTGGGCTGGCCCATTAGATGCTGGTCTTTCCCAGGATCAACACCCTCCCGCTCTCTGTGCCCTCTGCCCTTCTCACCCATTTATATTGCTCTCATTTTACTTGCATTTGATTTTGAAAACCCTGTACATGGCTTAACTTCTAGGTAAAGTATAGGTTTCCCAGTAAGGGATTACTCATTACTCCTTAAATAGTGAGAAGGAATCTATCAGTTTACTTCTCAGGTCATACTTTGATAAGGAGAAAGTGGGCTGGGTCTAAGGAATTGATGTCCTCATCTGGGGGGGAAGGGGACGGGGGGAAGGATGCCTTCCTACCAGAGCCCTGTGTCAGGAGAGGCAGCAGTGGGAGACTAAGGCTGGGTAGGGGTCAACTGAGCTTTCAGACTTTTTAGGCATGACTGGCTGAGAAGTGCCTGTCACCATTCGATGTATATCACTCCCAGAGACACATCCTTTGTGGAAAAGGCGCCCAATCAGACAGTACAGTCAAGTGTTCACAAGGTGATACTCCCTGGCTTGGGGCCTCCAAACCCTGAAATTCCCCCATCCTATAATTCTAACATATTACCTATACAACTAAAAAATATGTTTCCTCATTTTGATATTGGAGATGTTGACACAGAAAAATAATAAAGGAACACTTTTAAAAAATTGTTTTGAGAGAAGAAAATTTCCCTTCATTATGAGGCCGTACTTTTAGTAAGAGAGAATATATATATATATATATATATATATATATATATATATACGACAATGCTGAGGGGAAACAGAAATGGCCATTAATTCAGTCTTGCCTCTACCCAATCAACAGAGTCTGTACATGTCGGCTAGGGTGATCTTTCCACAGAACAAATCAGAGTTAGGTCCAGCAAGCCCTGGACCTTGAGCACATGGCCCAGCCACGTGGAGCTTTCCTGCAGAGCTGTCTCTCTCCATCCCTCCCCTAGTACCTTACCTTTCAGTCATGCCTTCTGTGCACACTGTGAGTACTTTCACCCTCAGTCTGTAATCATGTGCTCATTCCATCTTCCCAGCCACAAGAAGTGTTCTCTCAGGCGGGTAGTAGAGTGGAGATGCCAGGTGGAGGACAGCTGCTCAGAACTAGGGTCTGGGGTTTTCCCAGTTTCTCTCAACCTTGATTAACTGTTTTACAAATTTTGTTTTGTCAAACACACATCTGATCGCTTCCTTCCCATGTCTCAAAGGCGTCCAGGCTATTCTTAAGATCAAATCCCAATACCTTAACAGGACTCCTTTCATAATCTGGGTCTCAGTTACTCCCACACTTGATCTCCACCTCCTCTGGCCTCAAATTCAACTTCCTTCCTCACTTACGGGTATTTGTCTGGGTAATCTTATCCTTGGTGTCTCATTTTCTGAAAAGCCTGTCTTGAGTTCCCAAGACTGACATATATATCCCCCCAAGCCTCTCAACATAGAGGAAGTATTCAGTAAATATTTATTTACAAATGTTACCGCTGAGGTATCTGTTTACATTGGAAATCTATTAATAGGTATAATTAATTAATGCACATATGCAGGTTTAAAGGACTATAATGTCAGAAAATCAGTACTTTCAGTTATAAGAATTATATTTGTACTGCAGCATCATACTTTGACACATTAGTGAAAAAAACTCTGAATGAGTATTTTATTCAAAAGAACATCTTCGTCATAGGACAGGTTTAGGGCAGTCTCATGTGAGGCTCATTAAAAGAGCCACAGGCACCTGAAATTCCATAACTAGAAAAGTATTCTTTGGCATCACCAAAGGCAATGCAGTGCACGTCAAATCTGACCCATATGTGTGGGACTTAATTTCCCAATGTCGAAATATAAAGAAACATTGGCCACCCTTAGATAATGTGAGCTTTTGGGTGACAATCTCGACTGCAGAGTCATGAAAAATCATAAGATCTCCAAACACCACCCACGTCCCACTTGGCTGGGCCCAGCTGGGCTGGCCCATTAGATGCTGGTCTTTCCCAGGATCAACACCCTCCCGCTCTCTGTGCCCTCTGCCCTTCTCACCCATTTATATTGCTCTCATTTTACTTGCATTTGATTTTGAAAACCCTGTACATGGCTTAACTTCTAGGTAAAGTATAGGTTTCCCAGTAAGGGATTACTCATTACTCCTTAAATAGTGAGAAGGAATCTATCAGTTTACTTCTCAGGTCATACTTTGATAAGGAGAAAGTGGGCTGGGTCTAAGGAATTGATGTCCTCATCTGGGGGGGAAGGGGACGGGGGGAAGGATGCCTTCCTACCAGAGCCCTGTGTCAGGAGAGGCAGCAGTGGGAGACTAAGGCTGGGTAGGGGTCAACTGAGCTTTCAGACTTTTTAGGCATGACTGGCTGAGAAGTGCCTGTCACCATTCGATGTATATCACTCCCAGAGACACATCCTTTGTGGAAAAGGCGCCCAATCAGACAGTACAGTCAAGTGTTCACAAGGTGATACTCCCTGGCTTGGGGCCTCCAAACCCTGAAATTCCCCCATCCTATAATTCTAACATATTACCTATACAACTAAAAAATATGTTTCCTCATTTTGATATTGGAGATGTTGACACAGAAAAATAATAAAGGAACACTTTTAAAAAATTGTTTTGAGAGAAGAAAATTTCCCTTCATTATGAGGCCGTACTTTTAGTAAGAGAGAATATATATATATATATATATATATATATATATATATATACATACATAATATATAGACATATATGTCTATATAGTACATATATATACACTTTTTATAGTTATAATGTTTTCTGGCAACACATTTGTTTTATTAAAATTCAATCTCTTGTTTTTTTATCAACATATTAAGGAATAATTTATCTCCTATTAATAAAAACGAGGACCTTAAATCCAACACCTGATAACCAGTCAGAGTGCTAACAGGAGCTGGAAGCAATTCCAGTCATCCTTGAGTAGGACCAGGCCACACGCCCTCGCGCTGCCCACGCACAGTACCTTGGTCGCCGCGTCAAAGCAGATGAAACCCATGCTGAAGTCGATCGTGAGCCCCAGCAGGTGACTTTCCAGCACGCACGCATATGTCTTGCACTGGGCAGAACAAAACGCTGTTACTGTCATGTGACTCACCCAACGTCAGGGTTAATAGTCCACACATGTCAGACTGTGTCACAACCACTGTGATAAGTTCCTTATACAACAGCTAACTTTACTTCAGCAATAACTGTATAAGGAACCTGGTGTTGTCAACACCCTAATGTCAACAAAACACAGGCTGAGTGGTTGTTGACCTGCCCGGGGGATGCAGGGCTGAGTTCCCAACCCTGCCCTGGTGACCTTGTCTTTACCTTGTGTCACACTGATGCCCTTCCCTATCTTGGCAATAAAACTGTATACATATTTTTAGGTATAGGCAAGATCATGTTAAGTTGTCATATTCTGTAGCTAAATATCACTGCATTTTTATTAAGCTAAAAGTGAATTATTAAAGATTAAGGGTATTACTTAAATTCTTGGCATATCAATTTCATTGATATTATTAAAAAGAGAGCTCTCAGGCACACAAACAGATTTAATAATCAGAGCAAGAAATACAAGAAACGTCTTGACCTTAAGAGTCTCTGCATGTTCATCAGTGTGGTACAAGTTATGTCCTAAAGACATTTACCCTTCCTATTATTTGTGTAAGCCTATTGATTCTTCGAAATCAATAATTAATGATTGTTCGCACTGAGATCAGATTAAATTACAATTTTACTTATATAAATAGTTTGGGAAAACTAGTAAAATATAGATGCTGAAATACAAGAATAACAGATGAGAAATACACACTTGGGCTTATATGAAACAATGCATTTTTATGTCCGTAGGCCAGTTTTATTTGCACTTAATTGCAAACTGGAGTGGCATATTCAAATCAAGAAAAACACCTTTTTTAAGAAGACTTTTTTGATGTGGACCATTTTTAAAGTCTTTATGGAATTTGTTACAATATTGCTTCTGTTTTATGTTCTGGTTTTTTGGCCGAGAGGCATGCGGGACCTTAGCTCCCCAACAAGAGATCGAACCCACACCCCCTGCATTGGACTGTGAAGTCTTAACCACTGGACCACCAGGGAAGTCCCAAGAAAAACATTTGTAATTCACAAAGGGGAGAGAGAGGGAGGGAGAGGGAGAAAGAGAGAAACCTATCTCAAGCAAATGTTCGATACCAATCCTTACGTCATATTTGTGTTTATAATACTGTGTATAAAAGTACATTAAGTGAATCTCATTCTGACTAACGATGGCTAAATGCATCACGTTGACTCCACCAAAAAGCTATATTCATGTGTTTAAGCCCAGTCTGCGTTGGAAAGTTATAACCAGGCCAGATAATCCATTTGGAGTTAAGTTTTTCAAAAAAGCAGATTAGAAAGCAAACTTAATGGGCCTTGTAAGTTTATTTGTGGCTGTAATTTTATTTAATACATGAACACCTTACCTTCCATGCTTGTACCCACCCATTACCACTTTATTAAAACTACTATCAACTTAAGGAATATCCAAGGGCATCTCGTTTTCTCCAATTTAGACATAATTGCCTGCTATTTTCAAGTAACATTATTTTAAAAATACATGTCAGGTGGAAACACCTTCAGTATGGAACATTAAAATTTATGTCATTAAGAACAGAATTATGAATTAAATAACATTGTTTCAATAATCATTAAATCGAAACAGATACGATATAACTTGAGACCCACTGAAGTTTTATTCTATGATTTATAGTCTTAATAAACATATGTAATGAGTATATTTGTATGTTTTAACATTGAAATGTTTACTGTTTAATTTCTATATTTATTTTATAATAAAATTGAATTACAGCTGGAAAAAAGCTATCCTTTTTAGGGAATTTCAAGCTAGAAACACTTTGAAAGATTTTTGCACAATTATTATATATTATATATAATTATTATATATTATTTTGCACAGTTTTATATGTTATTACACAATAGTTGAAGATACATCGCACATAAAATGATTTTTTACACATGCCCTTTTGGATGACAGCTAAATGTCTATAGCTGGATAAAGCACAATGGAAGAGTCTGAAATAATAACATTAAAAGAAAATCAATTTTTGAATGGGACACACGTCTTCACCGAAAGTCTTATTTTAAAAGCGTTGTATTGATTCATATTGGATTAGTGTAAAAACAATTACATGTCCCTTACCAGTATTGTTCACTTACTCTGGGAAAATTGTTCAGAAACTGGACAAATAAAGGTACTAAAAATACAGTAAATTAATTAGGCTTAACTCTGGTACTTTGAACACTAGGTGAATGTAAGATGTAATTCATGCAAATTGTCATATTTCTGTTTCAATGTTCATTACATTTTCTACTGTCACCCTGGGAAGTATGGCTAGATTTTAAAGTGTTAATTGAAATGACAATGTAGGATGTTTAGAAATACCTGCTTTCAGTGAATTATCCTTTAAATAAATATATATTTATATCAATATTAAGTACATTAGAGATCAGAAAATATTTAAATAGATAAAGGAGTAGATTAGAAGCCAGAAAATGTTAGGGTGCAGTCCTGTTAATGAAAACTAATTTCAAAATAAAAATAGATTAATTTATTAATTTTTATTGTATTAGTTTATTAATTTCCTACTTTTATGCTTGTTTCACAATAAGAGTATGTCCTCTCTTTATTTCTTTACCAACTTTAGTGGAAGTGGAAATATTAGGAACATAGAAGTAAGCCACAAACGTCTTCATGTAAATATATTCACATCTTTGAATTTTGAAAATAACAGAACCAGTGTTCAGTCGTTGATTACTGATTTCCGGTAGAGTAAATAAGGGGAAATTATAAAATCTATAAAACAACCAAAAGCTAAAAAGACATTAAATATTTTTCTTTTCACTTACCATATGCCTCTCAAATTTGTATTGTGAATACGTAAGGTGCTAGTACAAAGAAATGCATTGCTCAGGACATCCATTTAGAGAATGTGAGGTCCAGATTTAAAAAAATACAGTGAAACAACATAATTTTATCTCTATCTCACTTCTAAACATCAGGAGAGTTAAAATGAAATTTTAAATTGAAACCAGCAGGTAGAAATCACCATGTATTTGTTTCCAAGTGAAGTGTGATATTCTAGGGAAATGATAATTAGGAAAACGCAAAACTATCAAAATAAATAACAAAAACATCAACTCCTGTACAACTTTATGCAATGCTTTAAAATGGTCTTAAGTGTTGATACTTGGAATAAAATAATATTTAAGGTATTTTTCATCTTTCTACTTTGATATTAAAATATCTATTTACTGAATTGAGGTTCTATACAGCTAAATTATTGAAACAACATTTCTCAGTTACTTTAACATTTTTAGGTAATGCAGATCAGCAGAATATGAGAAAATGTCAATTAAGCAATGAAAAAAGTGAAAATAAGTCTTCTCCTGTTCCCTTCCCCTGATTGTTATGTCATACTGGTGTGACCTGATGGGTTGAATATAGAAATTTGTAGTCAGAAGAAAGAAATTAATACATGTCACATATCAGTTCAACATAATTGAACAACTAGGCATCCAAGTCCCCTGTTGCAGGCAGGAAACCCTGGGATAATAATGCTGTACTGTCATCATCATACATTTGTTTTCAAAATTGTGTCCGTGTGTCTATTTAGGTCCCGGCTCTATGACTCAGGTGCATAACAACTGTTCAGTTTTGCCCTTGGTCTCTGATAAGGGTCAGTTAGGGGTCACCTGCAGAGCCTGTTCCCGTCCACGGTCCTGTGAATTGTACAGGCTACAGGTTTATGACATTTGGTCTAGATATAACCTCACAGTTAAGAGATAAAGTTTAACAAACATCTGCCGATTACTCATGATGTACAAAATGCACTATAATTCAGTCGATAGAGGAATAAAATAATCCCTGGAAACCCACAACTCAGTGCGGGGATGACAAGCACTCATCACTCCAACGCAAGCAGAGCATGGGGAGACCTAAGGAAACAGATGAAAGAGACTGTTAAGCAGGGGCGAGTTTGAACAGGACTCATGTGGAAGGGGCAATGGGGGCAAAGGGCAGGGCTGACTGGGGATTAGCAAAATTGTCCTGGATGATGTGACCTCTGAAAAAAGCTTCAAATTCCGTGTCGTGTTGAAGGGTAGAGATGAAGAGAAGGCTTTCTAGCAAGAAAGAGCCTTGTGAGTGAATGAAGTCGTTCAGGCTGGAAATTTGGTGGCTGTGATTGGAGACCAGGAAATGGCTTTGTAAACGATTAATTAAAATAAGAGCATTTTCTACTTTAGATTTAAGGTAGAGCAGATTCTAATTAAAGTTAGAAATATGTTTTTGATGAGTGGTAGGAAATAGCCTAGAAAGATAAAATTGTAGGAAAATTAAAATGTTTTTCAGAGCCGTGTTGCACCTCATTTGATAACAATGGCTAATTATTGAACATTTGAGAAGGTCAGGACTCACAGAACTGCATTTTTATGCTCCTTTGAATTTTATGCTCCTAGAATTCTAGGGGAGTGGTCATGCATCTTTGGGGGTCACAGGTCCTACAGTTCCACAGACTCTCACCTGTATCCGTTCCACTTCCAGAAAGGTTGCTGTTTGGAAGGCTCTTTCCCACTGGGCGAGGTCAGAGTCTAACTCCACAGAGAAGTAGAGGTCCTCCCCAGACTCGGACCGCACGGTGAAACACTGTTTCCGCCGGTCCAGCAGGTCACTGTCCTGATGAGAATCTGGAGTTACACAGGCTGCCACACACCAGTTCCACTCTGACAGGGCCACACCTGGATCAGTGCTGACCAGTGGGTGGCGGGGATGCTGCAGTGGCAAAGATTACACTCTATGACAGCACTAAGTCTTCATTCAAATGGTCACAGCAGACACTCTCCAGGCCTCAAAGTCTATAACGGAATCACTTCTTCTTTGAGTTGACACTGAGGCATGTCCATAAGATAGAAATTAGGGTTTCTGGCTTCATCTCTTACTAGCAAGGTAACTACCAAAGCACTGAATGCTTGAGATTCAATTCCTCACTGTACAGATGGATAACACACAATTTCTCTTTTTCCTTACAGAGCTGTGAAGATGATGAAATTAAGCAATACTTATTAATGTATTTGCAAATTGAAAGAGCTTCATAAGCATGGTCTCTTTTATTGAGTTGATTTCTATAACCCTTAAACTATCATGGGAATATTCTTCTCCATGAGATATGAAGAAACTGTGTCTAACACGTTTCAGAAATCTTATTGCTTCTTAAACAATACACATTTACCCTTTACTTATGTAACTGTATTTCATTAAGTCAAAAAGACTGACATGGCAATTTCTTGGTCTTACTAGAAGTTTTCAACTAATGTGTTCACACATCTGGATGTGTAGCAACTTCAGAGATGTTAAAAGGTAAAAAGGATGCAGCTAGGAACTGAGGAAAAATTGTAAAAGAGAAAGTTGGGGAAATGACTCAGAATACTATAAACCTGATTCCATACATCACAGAAAGAAAAGGATATTTATGTCTTATTCAGCCAATATGACCAATGTGGAAAAATAGCTTGCATTTTAAATTATATTAACTCAATAATTACATAACTTTGACTTTTTTGTGCTATATAGAAATACATGAAAAGTAGGTGAAGGTAATATACATGAATGTTAGTATTTCCATTTTTATAGCTATGGCAGATATCAAGATATTAAAATTACTTTTCTAGTAAAATGTCACTGAATACCTGCCAGAGTAACTATTTTCAAACTCATCTGGCCTTTAAATTATTACTCATATATTCACAGGTAAATCTCAGGATCTGAAAAGTAAAAATTTCAACTTCTGAAAAAAGTAACTGAAATAAATACTTACAACTATTATTTTTAAATTAATTTAAAAGAAAACTCAAGGCACTTTAGATATTAAAAAATCAATTACAATCAATCCAAGTGAACACGCTGTATAATGTAAGTCAATTCATTTTGGAGGATTTTAGTTGCCTCATCGGGGAAAAGAAGGAATAAAACTTTAAATTTGCTCCTTTTCCCTGGGAAACTGGAATCCCTGACATAAATGGACATAATGGCAAATTTCAGAGAAAACATGAAGCATATTCCTCAGATACAGTCTCTAAATTAATCTTTACAATAATCCATGAAAATAGGCTATAATCTCCCTTTCCCTGAAGAGGGAAATAGGTCTTGGATGTGTTGGTCCCCATTTTAGAAGCTGCTTGGCCCTAGTGATTCAGACCAGATCATTTGGGAGTCACTTAGCCCAAGTTCAGATGTCAGTTTTACCTCTTATTTCTGCTTCTCCTAGAATCAGTGCAGGTATTTCTTAAAAGAGGATGATATACCTGCCTGAAGTTCTTATAAAGATGAAATTAGTTGATATATTTATATATTGTTTAGAAAAGTGACGTGTATATTAAGTGCTCCATTAATCACTAATATCACACAGTATCATTATTATTTTTTTTTCACACATTATTATTATTAATCACAATATCACCATCACTAATATTGACTATTACTAAAAAACTGGATTGGATCAGACTCCAGGTCCAAATTACATTCCAGTACACACACACACACACACACACACACACAACACACACAAACCTGTGATACCACTTATGGTGGAATACAGGCTGTAGCAAGAGAGCCAGGAAGGCTCCTTTTCTAATAAAATTAACTAACAGTATTCACATTGAAAAAGAAACATGCTTGTCTGAATTTTTATTATGCAGGCAAGTTTGATCCTTGTGCCCTTCTTTAGGCATTGTGTGTGTGTGTGTGTGTGTGTGCGTGTGTGTGTGTGCATGTGTGTGTGCCCAGACGGGTATGTGAATCCTGTCCTAGCACATCACATATACTACAAAATGCTCTTACAGACATTAGCCATTATGAATTCTATTTCTGAGAAAATTAAGGCTTACAAAGATCAAGTGACTTAAACAGAAACATATTCTAAAAGTTCAGAGATCCTAGAATTAAAGGTAAAATGTGTTTAAAAAATATATACCTAAGGGAAAAGCAACAAATAACATATAAGGGAATCCACATAAGGTTAACAGCTGATCTTTCAGCAGAAACTCTGCGAGCCAGAAGGGAGTGGCAGGACATATTTAAAGTGATCAAAGGGAAAAAACCTACAACCAAGATTACTCTACCCAGCAAGGATCTCATTCAGATTCCACAGAGAAATGAAAACCTTTACAGACAAGCAAAAGCTAAGAGAATTCAGCACCACCAAACCAGCTTTACAACAACTGCTAAAGGAACTTTACTAGGCAGGAAACACCTGAGAAAAAAAGACCTACAATAACAAACCCAAGACAATTAAGAAAATGGTAATAGGAACATACATATCGATAATTACCTTAAATGTAAGTGGATTAAATGCTCCAAACAAAAGACATAGACTGGCTGAATGGATACAAAAGCAAGACCTGTATATATGCTGTCTACAAGCGACCACTGAAGACCTAGGGACACATACAGACTGAAAGTGAGGGTGGAGAAAGATATTCCATGCAAATGGAAATCAAAAGAAAGCTGGAGTAGCAATTATCATAACAGACAAAATTGACTTTAAAATAAAGATTATTACAAGAGACGAAGAAGAACTCTACATAATGATCAAGGGATCAATCCAAGAAGAGCATATAACAATTGTAAATATTTATGCACCCAAGATAGGAGCACCTCAATACCTAAAGCAAATGCTAACAGCCATAAAAGGGAAAATTGACAGTAACACAATAATTGTAGGGGACTTTAACACCACACTTTCACCAATGGACAGATCATCCAAAATGAAAATAAATAAGGAAACATAAGCTTTAAATGACACATTAAACAAGATGAATTTAATGGATATTTATAGGACATTCCATCCAAAAACAGCAGAATACACTTTCTTCTCAAGTGCTAGTGGAACATTTTCCAGGATAGATAATATCTTGGGTCACAAATCATGCCTTGGTAAAGTTAAGAAAATTGAAATCATATCAAGTATCTTTTTTGACCCCACCACTATAAGACTAGATATCAATTACAGGAAAATATTTGTAAAAAATACAAACACATGGAAGCTAAACAATACCCTACTAAATAACCAAGAGATCACTAAAGAAATCAAAGAGGATATCAAAAACTACCTAGAGACAAATGACGATGAAAACACGAAGACCCAAAACCTACAGGATACAGCAAAAGCAGTTCTAAGAAGGAAGTTTATAGCAATACAATCCTACCTCAAGAAACGACAAACATCTCAAATAAACAACCTAAACTTACACCTAAAGCAATTAGAGAAAGAAGAACAAAAAACCCCAAAGTTAGCAGAAGAAATCATAAAGAACAGATCAGAAATAAATGAAAAAGAAATGAAGGAAATGATAGCAAAGATCAAAAAAACTAAAAGGTGGTTCTTTGATAAGATAAACAAGATCGATAAACTATTAGCTAGACTCATCAAGGAAGAAAGGGATAAGACTCAAATCAACAGAATTAGAAATGAAAAAGGAGAAGTAATAACTGACACTGAAGAAATACAAAGGATCATGAGAGATTACTACAAGCAACTATATGCCAATAAAATGGACAACCTGGAAGAAATGGACACATTCTTAGAAAAGCACAACCTTCTAAGCCTGAACCAGGAAGAAATAGAAAATATATACAGACCAATCACAAGCACTGAAACTGAGACTGTGATTAAAAATCTTCCAACAAACAAAAGTCCAGGACCAGATGGCTTCATAGGCAAATTCTATCAAACATTTAGCGAAGAGCTAATACCCATCCTTCTCAAACTCTTCCAAAAAATAGCAGAGGGAGGAACATACCAAAACTCATTCTACAAGGCTAACATCCCCCTGATACCAAAACCAGACAGAGATGTCACAAAGAAAGAAACCTACAGGCCAATATCACTGATGAACATAGATGAAAAAAAACCTCAACAAAATACTAGCAAACAGAATCCAACAGCACATTAAAAGGATCATATATCATGATCAAATGGGGTTTATCCCAGGAAAGCAAGGATTCTTCAACATATGCAAATCAATCAATGTGATACACCATATTAACAAATTGAAGAATAAAAAACATGATCAACTCAATAGATGCAGAAAAAGCTTTTTACAAAATTCAACACCCATTTATGATAAAAGCCCTCCAGAAGGTAGGCATAGAGGGAAGTACCTCCACATAATAAAGGCCATATATAACAAACCCACAGGCAACATTGTTCTCAATGGTGAAAAACTGAAACCATTTCCACTAAGATCAGGGACAAGACAAGGTTGCCCACTCTCACCACTATTATTCAACATAGTTTTGGAAGTTTTAGCCATAGCAATCAGAGAATAAAAAGAAATAGAAGGAATCCAAATCAGAAAACAAGAAGTAAAACTGTCACTGTTTGAAGATGACATGATACTATACATAAAGGATCCTAAATATGCTACCAGAAAACTACTAGAATTAATCAATGAATTTGGTAAAGTACCAAGATACAAAATTAACAGACAGAAATCTCTTGCATTCCTATACACTAATGATGAAAAATATGAAACAGAAATTAAGGAAACACTCCCATCTACCACTGCAAGAAAAAGAATAAAATACCTAGGAATAAACCTACCTAAGGAGACAAAAAGCCTGTATGCAGAAAACTATAAGACACTGATGAAAGAAATTAAAGATGATACCAACAGATGGAGAGATATACCATATTCTTGGATTGGAAGAATCAGCATTGTGAAAATGACTACAGTACCCAAAGCAATCTACAGATTCAATGCAATCCCTATCAAACTATCAATGGCATTTTTCACAGAACTAGAACAAAACACTTCACAATTTGTATGGAAGCACAAAAGACCCTGAATAGCCAATGCAATCTTGAGAAAGAAAAATGGAGCAGGAGGAATCAGGCTCCCTGACTTCAGACTATACTACAAAGCTACAGTAATCAAGGCAGTATGGTACTGGCACAAAAACAGAAATATAGATCAATGGAATAGGATAGAAAGTCCAGAGATAAACCCACACACATATGGTCGCCTTATCTTTGATAAAGGAGGCAAGAATATACACTGGAGAAAAGACAGCATCTTCAATATGTGGTGCTGGGAAAACTGGACAGCTACATGTAAAAGAATGAAATTAGAACACTCCCTAACACCATACACAAAAATAAACTCAAAATGGATGAAAGACCTAAATGTAAGGCCAGGTACTATAAAACTCTTAGAGGAAAACATAGGCAGAACACTGTATGACATAAATCACAGCAAGATCCTTTTTGACCCACCTCCTAGAGAAATGGAAATAAAAACAAAAATAAACAAATGGGACCTAATGAAACTTACAAGCTTTTGCACAGCAAAGGAAACCATAAACAAGACGAAAAAAAACCCTCAGAATGGGAGAAATATTTGCAAGTGAAGCAACTGACAAAGGATTAATCTCCAAAATTTACAAGCAGCTCATTCAGCTCAATATCAAAAAAACAAACAACCCAATCCAAAAATGGGCAGAAGACCTAAATAGACATTTCTCCAAAGAAGATATACAGATTGCCAACAAACACATGAAAGGATGCTCAGCATCACTAACCATTAGGGAAATGCAAATCAAAACTACAATGAGATATCACCTCACACCAGTCAGAATGGCTATCATCAACAAATCTACAAACAATAAATGCTGGAGAGGGTGTGGGCAAAAGGGAACCCTCTTGCACTGTCGGTGGGACTGTAAATTGATACAGCCACTATGCAGAACAGTATGGAGGTTCCTTAAAAAAACTAAAAATAGAACTACCATACGACCCAGCAATCCCACTACTGGGCATATGCCCTGAGAAAACTATAATTCATAAAGAGTCATGTACCACAATGTTCACTGCAGCTCTCTTTACAAAAGCCAGGACCTGGATGCAACCTAAGTGTCCATCGACAGATGAATGGATAAAGAAGATGTGGCACATATATACAATGTAATATTACTCAACCATAAAAAGAAACGAAATTGTTATTTGTAGTGAGGTGGGTGGAGTGAGAGTCTGTCATACAGAGTGAAGTAAGTCAGAAAGAGAAAAACAAATACTGTATGCTAACACATATATATGGAATCAAAAAAAAAAAAAGAAAAAAGTTCTGACGAACTTAGGGGCAGGACAGGAATAAATACACAGATGTAGAGAACGGACTTGAGGACACAGGGAGGGGGAAGGGTAAGCTGGGACGAAGTGAGAGAGTGGCATGGACATATACACACTACCAAATGTAAAGTCGATCGCTAGTGGGAAGCAGCCACATAGCACAGGGAGATCAGCTTGGTGCTTTGTGACCACATAGAGGGGTGGGAGGGAGACGCAAGAGGGAGGGGATATGGGGCTATATGTATACGTATAGCTGATTCACTTTGTTATAAAGCAGAAACTAACACACCATTATAAAGCAATATACTCCAATAAAGATGTTAAAAAATATATACCTGCCATTCACAATTTTTTTTACTGTTGGCATTAGAACACATGTTCTAAGATTAGAATTCTTAGTTTCAGAAATCTATGGGGGGAGTGGCTCAGAAAAGTGAGTTTGGAATGCAATCCACCAGACCAGGCCCCTAAGAGAGTGATAGTTTAAGAGAATAACTTTCTCCCAAGCAGTGTCCCATCTGGCATGGAATTTACCTGATTCACACACAACTACATTAATCTCTGAGCAAAGCCAAGGCTGTTTGTCCAGGGCTCTAGGCGGGGGCTGTGGGATATACTGACCCAGCTGAGGCCCTGTCCTCTAACCCGCCCTCTGTCACAGCCTTGATAAGGATCCCTGTGTTTCAGTCTATCCACACAGCCTGGCTTACGCTCCTTCACTAGCTTAATATGTGCTAGATTTAGCTTTAGACAGGAAACAGAAGGGAAAACCCTACTTGAAAAAAAGAAGAGTTTCAGTAAAGCCAAGCAGGCCATGTGGAAAAATGCTGTGTACCTCCAATGGGAAAAGTGTTTTCTTATATGGTAATGCGTTTAAAAAGTATATGACATATAAACAAAATATAATTATTAAAAGAAACTTTTACCCTTGTATCTGCTTTGCGTTTTTGATTTCTAATTTAATATCCTTTAATCAGTTTTCATTATTGATTGATATCAGCATTTTCCCAAAGACATTATTATTGAAACCAATAGAAGCTTCACTACGATAAATTAGCATAACTAGCACCAGAAAAGCAAACAAACAAGAGACACATAAAACAATAACATTAATTTCTTACAATATTATTCAGGGTTGACTTTCAATATTGCCTATTGAGATTAATGGTTTTAGTTAACAGTTATAAGATTCATCTTTCAGATTTCAATCCTAATATTCTAGTTCTGAGGATAATTACATCACACTAAAAGAAAAACCCCTCAAATCCATGCTTTGAAATCCAAAGATCAGGTGGCGTTTAGGAGAACAGGCTGTCCAGTGCGGGGGGTCTGAGAAATGTACTAGTTGTTCCTACAGATGTGGACATTAAAGGGCCAGTAGGAATTGTGGCTGGTCATTTGGTCCTGCCTTTAAGAAATAATCCAAACACTCCCACCTGTAAGTATTTCCAAAGAATGAAACTCTAATTCTCAGCCTTTAATACTTGGTATGTGAAGACTGTTCTTCAATCACCTAATATTCCTTTCCTGAAAACAGGATCCCTCACACTGCAGCGTACACTAATTTATTCTTAATCTCTCTTCAGATGCGATTGAAAACAAGTGGTCACCACTTCTTAAAAAGTAACCTTTTGTATCCTTGAGGACAATTATCAAGCACATTTTGGCTTTCTCTCTATGAAACCAAGTGAAGCGAATTATTTTACCTTTCCTCAGGGGTACTGTGCCTTAGCTATTTAATGATCTTAGTATCTCTCCACTGAAACTTATCAACTTTTTCCTAATCCCTCGAGTAGTAAAAGATACCAGCTAGCCAGGATGGACTCGTCCGGATCTGACTAGCATGAGACATAAAGGGGGTTCCTTGTGTTACCTAAAATCACACCTCTGTTTATGTACCCCAGGATCCTGTTTGAGAGCCGTGTCTGTGGAGATTTAAAAAGGGAAGATAATTGTGAGAAGTGGTATCTGGCCAGCAAGCCTCTCATAAAATGTGTTCAATTAATCCTGCACATTTTGGCAGATGAAGGGGAGGTCTGGGGGCCAAACTGCCCAATTAGTACTCATGATATAGATGATATCATCTCCGGCCTGGATCCTGGGTCATTTTCTAAAGAACAGCTCAGGATAAAACTGAATGCTGTTTACATCCAGGACAATTGGACGCTGTCTTTTCGTCTCTTTTTTCTAGTGATATTTCTTTTTAAACAAATAATAATAACTTTCAACTGTGGAAACATTTGGGGGTGGTGTTCAAGACTTCACGTACCCCCTGCCACCTCAGAAAGTATTTTATCTTGGCCCAGTCCAGTGCCCATGGTGGGTGCTCAGCTGATGTTCACCCAGGAAAGTTCTGCACGCCTGCTGTGTGCCAAGCACTGCTGTGGTGTGTAGCCCAAGCACTGAGCACCTCTGTCTCATGGAGACTTGTTTTGAGCGGGGATGAGACAAATCAGAGAGCAAACAAGGAAATGCTTATTCCTAACAGGTCAGATGTTGGGAAAGCCTGTTAGCGCTTTGGGGGGCGCCAGCCCCAGGGGCCGTGCCATTTATACAGAATGATAAGAAAGGGCTCTTCAAGGAGGTGACATTTGAGGGCAGGCATGAAGGGAGAGAGTAAACTAGTATTCGGGATGTCTGGGAGGGCTGCCGTGAGGCAGCGCAGGACGGAGGAAGTGTGGCGGGCGGCGGGTGGCTGTGCAGAGGGTGGAGGGCCGGGCGCGTGTGGTGGTCCGGGCCACGCCCCCTGCAGGTGCCTCAAAACTCTGGATCTTGCTTTGCTTCGAACTGAACTCTAACGGGGGCAAGTTTTAAGGCAGGAAGATGCGTGAGAAACGGTAAGACTAACGCGGGGAGGCGCGAGGGTGATGGCGTCGTGGAGACGGGTGGGATGCATCTGCTGAGGTGCCAGGTGTGAGAGACAGACTGGAGGTCGGTGCCTGAGTTCTTGGACGTGAATGGCGGGTGGGTCAGGCCGCCGGCGAGGGGGTGTCTGGAGCGGGGGCACGTCCCCGGGGAGATGTGGGTCAGATACCCACATGGAGCGTCCAGTTGGCAATAAAGACATGAGGTGGGATGCAGGGCAGAGCTCTGAATAGGTTCATAATTATTGGTGTACAAATGGCATCGAAAACAATGCGATTGGCAATTGATTGGGAAGAAAGTGAGGTTCCATGAAGGGTCGTTAGCTGTACTGGATCCTTCTGAGTCACTTTTGGTCCTCGCCCATTTTTCTACCTAGTAGTACAACCATCAAAACATATTTCAAGGGCTTCCCTGGTGGCGCAGTGGATGAGAGTCCGCCTGCCCATGCAGGGGACATGGGTTCGTGCCCCGGTCCGGGAAGATCCCACATGCCGCGGAGCGGCTGGGCCCGTGAGCCGTGGCCGCTGAACCTGCGCGTCCGGAGCCTGTGCTCCGCAACGGGAGAGGCCGCGATAGTGAGAGGCCCGCGTACCGCAAAACAAAAACAAAAAAACCCAACATATTTCAAGAATAAGTTTCCTTTCATGCATACAAAAATAAGAGTATTGTCATTTTTATACATTTCTGTTGAATAGAAAATAGGTTATGTGGTTACATAAGTATATATTACAATGAATAATTTAAAACTATATAAAATGCTGCATACACTCACACATATATACACTAATGAAATATGCTTTAATATACATAACATTGTTGGAAAATAGACATTATAAAAATAATTGAGCACGGTACCACTCAGAGCCATCACTTATAGCTGGAATGAAAATACCCCTCTCTCCTTTTGTATGTAATTCTTTTCCATGACTGACTTTTAAAAACCTATATGCTTTATAATGTTCATTGACTCACTTTATGTTCCTACACAAATAAAATACAATCACAGGACGTTTATAACTGATTTTGCATAAATACAAAGCATACAGGTACTCTTCTGTCCAAAATAAGTTTAATTTCTGCAATCAAATTTGATGAAATCTTAGCTTACACGTTACAAGTGATCTATTGTACAGCATGTATTGTATTAGCTCCCGAATTATCAGATCAATTAATAAATACATTCTGTGTCAATTTATCTTTTGTTTAGATGGCTAGCTATGACTTCTGTGCATTTGAAAGCACTTCCCCAGAAAAACAGCAGTTTAGGGGAAAAGATAAACCAAACAGAATGACGCTTAAATATGTGTTGAATTTTATCATACTGTGTGTGCATATCCTGTCCTTAGGGTCCTTCGGACGGAAACCGAGCACAGATGGGAGGTCTCTCCACTGCAGGGCATCTGCCGTCAGGGGGACCGAGCCGGGTGGAGCTGTGAGCACGCGCCTTCAGTCTCCCTGCTGTGTTGCAGCCTTTGCTTCCATGTGACCAGGGCCTGGGGTGCTGCCCGCGAGGACCAGAGGTCAAACGGGAGGCTGGTGAACAAAGGGAGACAAGCCCGAGAGGCGGGCTGGGGGGCGTGGGCAGAAGTGGTGGACAGAGCGACTGCCGTCCTCTGCCCGTGTCCCCCTCTGCCTGCTCTCCCTTACCTTCCAGTGCGCGTGGGCCTCGAGCCTCGCCCAGCAGAGAGAAGGGCTGGCTCTGGAGCCTTGTAAGGGCAACACCTCACAGTCCGGTGAGGAAACTGAGTCTCTTTGCAGTGCTTGGAACAGAATCACGTAATTTTACACCGTGTGTTCACCAGCCTTCGTTCACCACCCTTTTGTCCCCAAGTCAAGAAGCCCAAAAAGCCCATTAAGAGCTGGTTATACCAGGATCCCTGACAGGATGCGCAAATTCTACGTGAGCACATCAGGAGAAGACTGTCGGGTTCACAGTGCTCGAATCGGTAGATTAAGCAAGTCCTTTTTTTTGTTTTAATTTATTTTATTTAATTAATTAATTTATTTTTGGCTGCGTTGGGTCTTCCTTGCTGCGCGCGGGCTTTCTCTACTTGCGTCGAGCGGGGGCTACTCTTCATTGCGGTGCGCGGGCTTCTCACTGCGGTGGCTTCTCTTGTTGCGGAGCACGGGCTCTAGGTGCGTGGGCTTCAGTAGTTGTGGCTCACGAGCTCAGTAGTTGTGGCTTGTGGGCTCTAGGGCACAGGCTCAGTAGTTGTGGTGCACGGGCTTAGTTGCTCTGTGGCATGTGGGATCTTCCTGGACCAGGGCTCGAACCCGTGTCCCCTGCATTGGCAGGCAGATTCTTAACCACTGCGCCACCAGGGAAGCCCCAGAATAAGCAAGTCTTTAAGATGAAATTGCCTGTTACACAAGCACCCCTTCTGCAGAAGTGGCCTGCATGCCTGCCCCCTCCTCCCTCTGGCGCACAGCTAAGCAGGTGGATGGGTGAGTTGTAGGAATTTCAATGATGGAGACGATTATATGCTCAAAGAAAGTCCCCTAATGGAGGGCAGTGGAGAAAGAAAAGCACCAGGGGTCAACCAGCCAGGCTTGCGTTCCCACCTCTGCTGCTGGCTGTGCAACAAGAGGTCCCGGGAATGACTCCTCAGAGGCTCCCACCGCCGAGACGGAGGCGTCCGTGCGTGGCTTCCACTTGGGACGTGGTACCAGAGAGATCTGCCATTGAATGATAGGTTTGTCTTTGGTCTCTGGGGCCTGAGTTCTCTTTCTGTGATGTGTGTGGTTGTCACAGAGCTGATACCACACCAGGGAAAGGTGACCTTGAAGAGTCACAGTGATCTCATCCCAGAGACGTGAGTCCAGTCACTTCATTTCCAGCACTTGCTCAAAAGACTGTCCTCTGATTCCAGGGACGGAAGGGACACATCATTCAATACTTATTTGGACTAAGGAAAAACACATCTAGCCCTTTACGTTTGCCAGAAGGCCGTATCATTCACGAAATGGGATGAAAGTAGAGGACCCACCTTGGAGGACGTGACCGATGCCACACATTTCAAGAGCAATTCAGAGACGGAAATCGCTAACATTTGTCCAGCGCTTATGAAATATCCTTTCTTAGCTTACTTCTTCAAACCAACAACCCAGAAGGTAGCTATAATTATAATTCCTGACACAATGGTGAGAATTCTGAAATAAAGATATAGCTAAGTAATTTATCAGGGATTTATTGCTGGGAATTATTAGGACCAGAAGTGAAGCCCAGGCAACCTGCTGCTGATTCTTGCTGTACACACGCCTGTGCTTTCCCTCAACCAACTAACCTGGTAATCACGTTAGTATGGTGTTTAGAAACTGAACAGAAACATGCGGTATGTGATGGATGGCTG
>NW_006790942.1:1829441-1837116 GCF_000442215.2 Lipotes vexillifer | reverse complement strand
AAAACACACTGTAGGGAAACAAAGAAGAAAGTAGTAAAATTATCTAACGGGATAAGAGTAACCATAAATCTATCGCTAAGAATTGTCTTAGTTCCTATTAAGTACATTTGCTCTTCCAAACGAACAACGATACAGGAAGAGAGTGACTACAGTAACACTAAAGCAAAACTGAACTTTATTCCATGTTTTGATAAAACAAAAATATATCAAAAGGCTAGCTATTACTTCCAAAACATCATAACCAATATTTCCAAATCACAAAACTACACACACACACACACACACACACACACACACACACACACACACCTCCATAACTATAGCTACATATATCTTCGGAAAAGAAAACATCTCACAGGAGTGCATTATTTTCCTCTCAATGATATTTTGTTGGCCACGAAAAATTGAAACTTGATGAAGAATTTTCTCAATAGTTTTTTTTAAAATTAGGGACACAGTTGATTTTGACAAGATCCAACTGATTGATAGATGTAATCCCAAATGTAAAATTTAACTGTTCTAATTTTGTTATTTAGAAAAACATGTTAATTGAAAATATTTTGGATATTTCAGAGCCAGAGAGACTCTCTTCCTTACAGATGAGATATAACAGTTTTAAAGCTGCCAAACTAAAGCGGAAGAAACAAGTAATGAAATCTAATCACATAAGTTAAATTTAATAAATCAGGTTCGTGTATGTATTAAACAACGAGAAAACCTAACCCGCTCCAAAGTCCATCTCTAACAGTGTGTCTTGACACACTCAGTGTAACCATGACAGGCTGGCAGGACGGAGCAGCAAGGTTCCAGAAAGTGGGATCCTTATGTGCAACTAATACACAGCACTCGAGTAGTTGTCACCTAGAGTTCCTCTAATCTTCAATTTCTGGGATGGTGAGCAATAGGCCTGATCTATTCAACTCTTTAAAATATGCAAAGGATGAGTAAGACGAGGTGGGCAGTGCTCAGTGTGTGCTGCTGAGCTTCTGTAAGAAACACTGTCAACCACAGAAGTTGATGGCATTCTAAAGAAACAACTAGCAAAATAACAAGAACAATATTTTTCTTGATAAAGTAATGTGTAACAGCAAAAGTATAGTTATTATTAATAAAAACGAAGTGATGTGATTGAAAACTGGTACTGCAAACTCTCTATGCCACTGCATCATTAAAAAACAAAAGGGACTTCACTGGTGGCATGGTCGTTAAGAATCTGCCTGCCAACGCCGGGGACTTGGGTTCAAGCCCTGGTCCGGGAAGACCCCACATGCCGCGGAGCAACTAAGCCCGTGTGCCACAACTACCAAGCCTGCGCTCTAGAGCCTGCAAGCCGCAACAACTGAGCCTGCGCTCTAGAGCCCGCGAGCCATGACTACTAAGCCTGCGCGCCACAACTACTGAAGCCTGTGAGCCTAGAACCCATGCTCTGCAACAAGAGAGGCCACCGCAACAAAGACCCAATGCAGCCAAAAAGTAAAATAAATAAATAAATAAATAAATAAATAAGGTATTCTAGACCAGTTTCAAGGAGATTTAAACACTTTTCTTCAAGGGTCTGACATCTGGTTTCCTTCAGTTTTTTAAAAATTTTATTTATTTTTTTATACAGCAGGCTCTTATTAGTCATCCACCTTATACACATCAGTGTACACATGTCAATCCCAGTCTCCCAATTCATCCCACCACCACCCAACCACTTTCCCTCCTTGGTGTCCATATGTTTGTTCTCTACATCTGTGTCTCTATTTCTGCCCTGCAAACGAGTTCATCTCTACCATTTTTCTAGGTTCCACATATATGCGTTAATATATGATATTTGTTTTTCTCTTTCTGACTTACTTCACTCTGTATCACAGTCTCTAGGTCCATCCATGTCTCTACAAAGGACCCAATTTCGTTCCTTTTTATGGCTGAGTAATATTCCATTGATACATGTACCACATCTTCAGTATTAAAACTGTATTTTCACTTTTAAAAAAAGTAATATAAGCTTTTGGAAGGTCAAACAGTTTTAAGATTTCATACAATTGGAAATTTGCAAGGCAGAAACTTTCTGTAAACAGAAATCCAAAAGTATTAAGTCTGAAAAGATTATGGAAAAACTTAAAATAGACCCAAAGGAAGGAATTTAAACTGAGTAGAGGATGACAAGCAATCCTCTTCTTAAGGGATGAATCCTTGAGATCGGCACCAAATTGATTTGGGCAACAAATCTAATTTTCTAGCTTTCTCCTACACAAAGGCTATGTTCTACTCAGTGCCAACACAAAATTTTACTAACCAGAAAATTCATATAGAGATAAGTTGTCACTTATTTTAAATGCTTCAAAAATATTCAATTTATTCATATTTTATGTGTTATATAAATTTTTATTTAGAACATTCTAGGAAGGTTTTCCTAACATAGTCATACTGTCATATTTTATTAAAATTACTGGAGTATACTAAAATATTAAGATTTTAAAAAGCATTGCTCCCCAGTGCTTATTTTCAGAATGATAGTCAGGCTGTGCTTCTAACTCAGAATGAAGGGGAAGGAAATTCTGCAACATCAAGTTGTAATAATTCATAAATATCTTGCTCTTAGACCCACTTACATGGGTAAGGAACGCCCCCTAGACAATTAGATATCGAGAAAGACAGAGAGAGGATTTTGGTTTATTTGGAAAGCAAGATTAAGTATCTTTTTCTTTTTTTCTTTTTTTTTACTGTACGCAGACCTCTCACTGTTGTGGCCTCTCCCATTGTGGAGCACAGGCTCTGGATGCGCAGGCTCAGTGGCCATGGCTCACAGGCCCAGCCGCTCCACGGCATGTGGGATCTTCCCGGACCAGGGCACGAACCCGTGACCCCTGCCTCAGCAGGCGGACTCTCAACCACTGCGCCACCAGGGAAACCCAAGATTAAGTATCTTTTGTGCATTAAGTCCTTCATGAGAAGAAGCGACTGAATCCTTTTATTAACACATCCTTTTCCTAAGAGATATATGTTTGTTTGAAAAAAGGACCTTGAATTGCTTTGGGAGCTTCATGAAAACACTGTAAGGCTGTACTTTTTATAACTAAAAGGACAAACAAACATTTGAGGAATCATCAGATCAGTCACAGAAATCACGTACAATTATTTATAACATTTGACAAATCAGTGTTTTGTTCACACCTGACATAGAAAATGTAATGCAAATGGTATAACTTAAGGAAAAAATAATAATGTAAGAATGACACGGATGTGTGTGTCACTATATAAGGACAAAGGGAAATGGTGAGAACTTCCAGAATGAAAAGAAATGATGCATTTGAGCTTTCAAGAGTGTAAATAGGTCAATAAAACAAATTTTAAAAAATGAGATATAAGTAATTAGCACTCTGGGACTTGAAAGATGTTTTGGAAAAACAGAAATAAGTACTTTATGTAACAGTTGTGCATTTATGGAGCTCTAACAGAAGAGTGGGTATGTGCTAGCATATTAATAAATCCAAGAAAATGTTATTAAGATAACAAAAATAAAAGATAAAATCACATTTTTATCAATGGTGATCACTGTATTTCATTAAGAAAGGAAGCAGGCTGTGAACAGGGGGCTGGGTGTTCCGGACAAAGTCACTCTTGCTTTGATCTGCCGCTGGGGCTCCAACAGCCCGAGCTCAGTCAGGGGAGCCTAGGTCCTCACCGAGAGCAGCAAGACTCCTTGAGTGTGCAGTCGGTGAAGACTAAAAAAATCAGGGAAATTTAGTTCTATTATTGGAGGGAACAAATTAAAACATATTTTAAGAAGCTTGGATTTTAGGAAGTGATTACACATTTTAAAGCAATACATTAAAAAACCAAAAACTGGAATCATTTTAAAATGAGGTATAAAATGTAAAACAATCAATAAACCTTCTAAGAAAAACTGTCATTTAAAAAATGAAAAGGGGGGCTTCCCTGGTGGCGCAGTGGTTGAGAGTCTTCCTGCCGATGCAGGGGACGCGGGTTCGTGCCCCGGGCCGGGAGGATCCCACACGCCGCGGAGCGGCTGGGCCCGTGAGCCGTGGCCGCTGAGCCTGCACGTCCGGAGCCTGTGCTCCGCAACGGGAGAGGCCACAGCAGTGAGGGGCCCGCGTACCGCCAAAAAAAAAAAAAAAGAAAGAAAGAAAAAAGAAAAGGGCTACAAATATGTTCGGAAAATGCAGAGACACATCTTTTTTACTAAGATGGTCTCCCTTTCAGAACCTGAAAGACAAGCGTTTCTGCAAACATCAGCACACGAGTCAACCGCTTTGGCTGACGTCGGTCTCCACTCCGTGCTCCCCGTGTGTCTCCTCGTGTGATGGCTGGCAGGACAATTACTATTGTAATTGCTTCCACATCATTCGGGTAGGGCCTGTCCTTCTCTCACCAGGAAGAATCTGACCCTTGGACTTGAACTCCTAAGTCCAGCTGTAGGATGAGATCCAGGTCACAGGGACACGGGGGTGTCCTCCAGGGACAGGTGACACTGGCCCAGTTACTCGTGGTTTTTCCTCATTCTGAATGTTCACTTTTGTGACAAATTTTATATTCCTACTTTTGCAATCCCTTTATTAGTGAGGCCCCCAAATGGACTAAGTGACAGGTTCCATGACATCTGGACACCCCTGGGGACTGACACCCGTACCCGAGGGCCTTTATGGTGAAGTGTGTCCAGTGTGGCCTGAGTGTGGCCTCAGTTCGTTGTCTAGGCCACTGGTTTTGTCACTTTCTAGAAAATATCTGCTGACCGGCCCCCCTTCCTCCTGGTTCTGCAAAAAACAACAGAATCCTAGTCTTTGGTTTCTTCCATTTTTCTCTCATCTCCGTACTGTTTGGGTTCCCCTCCGATTGTCCAGTCGTAAGTCTGAGACATGTCGCATCTGGACACGTCAGCAGTCAGATGTGCACACTGTTGAACGCTCTGAGCTCAGGGCCGAGGTCGGGGAGCACGTGTGCATCGGGGGCGTCAGGGTGGAAACGCCGGGGTGCCCGGGGCGCAGAGGGGATGAGATCTACTGCCGGGGAGCGGTCGGCCTTAGGTAAGAGCGGGGACGGGCCGTCGGGACAGGGCTGCCAGGGGCCGCAGTAACCCAGTGGCTGAGGACTTCGTAAGGAGGCGGTAGGGTCACCCCCGGGGAGCGCGAAGTGTGTGCTGCCGTTGCGGGAGAGGAAGGAGCTTTAACCTCCGTCCTGCTGGATTAGGCCAGAGGACGGGCCACGGAAACACTCCAGCGCGAGTGGAGGCAGAATTAAAGGCGTGGTGTCTTTCTCCAGCTCCGGCCGCCTGCACTGCTCGGTTAGCGTCAGAGCTCGGGCAGCCGCTCCGCAGAGTCAGACGGGCAGGAGCAGTGGGCGGGGACTGCCTCCGCGGCACGTGGCTGACCCGGGGGGGACGGCGGCCGGAGCTTGTCCTTTGTGACGTCTTCCGCCGCCCGGCCCCGCCCGCGCCCCGCCGGGCGCTGGTCGTCTCCGGGCCGGATCGCCGCCGCAGCCCTGGGGCCGCCTCCTCCGCGGAGCCCGGCCCATCTCGCGGTGGAGACCGGGAGGCCGGCTGGGCCGCGGCTCGCGCTCGCCCTCCTGCCGGGCCCCTCCTCGTCCTTCAGGTAAGGTTCATAGTCCTGATTCTCGTCTTCGCACCCGAACACCAACGCAGACCTCCGACCCAAGCACGTCACCGCGGTGCTGAGCATTTTTAGCTGTGGCGAAGGACACACACTCCTCGCACACCTGGGCGCGCTCACACGTGCCCTCCTGAGCCCGGGATGCCCCCTCCCCGCCAGCCCACCGGACTCCTAACCCTATAACCGCAACGCGTCCTCCTCAGCTGAGTCCTTTAATGAGCGTCTACATTTCAGTCTAAGGCCTTCCTCCAAATCCCCTCATCAGCTGGCCTTTCTGTGAGCTCCGGCCCCTGTACAGTGCTGAATCCCTGGTACCCAGTGGGGCGATCGGCACATGAATGATACTCAACGAATATTTGATAAATGAATTCATAAATAAAAACGCATTCACAAACCAATGTACGAACTACTAATCTTCACAAAAACCTGCGCATTCTTCGCCCCACTGAACAGATGAAGAGGTCGACAAGTCCACAGAGCCTGACACATCGGCAAAGGGCAACACATGGAAGTGAGAGTCGCCATTTACTGCCACGTCCCTTATTCTGAACCCTTGCTCTCCCCCTTGGTGCCGGGCTGGCTTTCTCATTCGCGTTTCTTTCCTATTTATCAACGCTTATATCGAGAGAGAAAGAAGCCAGAGTACAACGTTGATGGGCACAGATTTTTGAGACAGCCTGCAAGATTCACATCTTTAGGTCTGAACTTTACCAGCTGTGTGACCTTGAGTTATTTATTTAAACATTCTGTGCCTCTGTTTCCATATCTGTAAAATGGGAATAATAGGAACTGCCTCACAGTGGTGTAGTAAAGATTAAATGTATTGTTATATAAGCACTTAGAACAATACCTGGCACTGCACACGAGCTATATATTCTGGTAACTATTGCTGCTTCATTTTTGTTGTTATGGGTGTAGCTTTGGGTCAGAAGAGAGTGGGTTTTCCTGATTAGTGGTCCGAGGCCAGATGTTCCATGGTCCAGATCAATGAAATGTGCCTTATGTGAGGGACCCCTTTCTGGAGAGAGAAGCCTGCCCCTCGCCCAGCTGCACAGGACTGTACGTGGTGGGACGGGTGACTGAGTTACACAAGGGGCCCCTTCAACTCGCTCCCGAGACCCAACCATCGGAGTCTGGGCTCCTTGGGAAGCCAGCCCTCCTCCAGGCACTGATCTGCATGCAGGAAAAGAATCCATTTCACACTGAGCCTTACGTCCATGCCTCTGTTCTTGTGCTACGTGAAGTTTCCCTTTGTGAAAGACAATCCTCAACCGATAACGCTGTATGTCAAGTGTAAATCCAGGAAGCATGGAACGTACCCGCTGCCCTTACGAAGAGAGCTTTCCTATATACATACAAGTGACAGTAGACGTGTATTAATCAGTGTCTGAAAATATTATCTCCAGGCCTCATAACCTAGGTAAAAGTTTTCCCAAAGCAACTAATAGGCTTATAGCAAATTTTGTGTGGGAAGACCAATGAGACGGGCTGTTTGATTTTACTCTAGGCAGAGTGCTAGTACGTGGGCACTTTCGGATATTCACGATAGCAGTATACATTATTACGGCTCTTCTAGAGACAATTTTAGGTACATAAACCTAGCCTCTTGACCATATCAGGATATTTCCACCCAGGACGTCCAAAATTCAGAATTTAGATGAAAGGAAATACTTCGGAAGTTAACAGATGTTTGTGGGCAAAGATCAATTCTTTGCTATTTTTTTTTTTTTTTTGCCTCTTTAACCAAACGTGTGTCACCCTAAGAAAAATGTAAGCTTGATGAAAGCAGGGCTTTCTCCGTGTTTGTCTCCAGCTATTCAGTGCTCAGCCGATAACCTGGTAAGTAGCAACACTCAACAATTATCTGTTAAATAAATCAAAGAATGACGGTTGTGATATGTGTGATAGAACAAATGCGGAGGTATCTAAATGGCAAAACTCAGGTACTGGCCAAAAAGTATGGCCAAATGATCAGACAGATAAAATAAAACAATAAGTCATATTCTTTTTTTTTTTTTTTTCGGTATGCGGGCCTCTCACTCTTGTGGCCTCTCCCGTTGCGG
>NW_006790942.1:1824462-1829338 GCF_000442215.2 Lipotes vexillifer | reverse complement strand
CCCGTGTCCCCTGCATCGGCAGGCGGACTCTCAACCACTGCGCCACGAGGGAAGCCCCATATTCTTTTAAGAATATTAACTGACATAAAAATCTCAAGTCATATTATATGAAAAAGCAGATTCAAACCAAATTCTAACTTTGCACAAATAATTTTTAAAAAGAGAAATAAAATAATGAGTGTTTATATGGAGCCAGGCATAATTCTTAGTCTCTCCTTTAAACTTGTCCTTATAGACTACATTATTATTATTATTTTTATTTATTTATTTATTTTTGTGGTATGTGGGCCTCTCACTGTTGTGGCCTCTCCCATTGCGGAGCACAGGCTCCGGACGCGCAGGCTCAGCGGCCATGGCTCACGGGGGCAGCAGCTGCGCGGCATGTGGGATCTTCCCAGACCGGGGCACGAACCCGTGTCTCCTGCATCGGCAGGCGACTCCCAACCACTGCGCCACCAGGGAAGCCCGAGACTACATTATTTTTGAAAGTTCACAATAAAGACCAGGTAGCTACTTGGAAATAATTTGACTAAACAACAATATAGAAATGCAGGCTGGATTACTATTATGAAAACGTTATATTAACGTATGGATAGGGTGTGGACAAATAAACTGTTAGGGTAGTTAATTTCTGGGTTTCTTTATCCTTTCTTTCTCTTCCTCCCTTCTTTCCTTCCTTCCTTCCCTCCTTCCTTCCTTTTTTCCTTTATCTCTTTCATTCTTTCTTTTTAATTTCACTAGTTCTTTCTTTGGTAAAAAAATAAAATTCCATTAGAAAGCTATCTCATTAGCTATTTTGGTAGTTACTTTGGAGCTGGGTACGATCTCCTTTTCTTCAGATGCTGGCACATCTGTTAGGAGTTGCCAGAACTGCTTTGCTGACAATAAACTCAAGGGTATTAGAGTTTTTCCACCACCGTTAGTCCCACAATAAAACCAAAACCATCCACAGCGACGTGCAAGCAATGACCTCTGTTTTTATTTAGCTCTTGTGCTCTTGTGAATGTCAGCTTTAATCTAGGATTCTTCTGGACGGAAGAAAAAATTATGAACACTTTGGAGGTAATCATATTTTCTTTGTGTCCCTGCCTTCGACACTTTTGATTCTATTCATTATGTTGTAAATGTTCCAGCATTTTCTACTCCGCTGATTCTTTAACCGGAAGAGAAGTAACTGACGTAAAACACAAGGAACTTAGTTCTCCTTTGGTTACACAAACAAGGTCAACCTTAACTCAGATTTAATATCAATCTGTAGTACTTGCAACCCTACAGACCCCAGATTGGAAAGGAACGAGATTATTATTTAGGTTTTATAAATCATTCCCATTTTGATTCTTAAAAATGGCCACAAAAACTGTTTGGAATTTTACAGAATTCTCAGTGACTTTCCATTGCAACAATCCTGTGTACAGCACAGAAATTTAGTTGATTTATGACAATTATATATTCGTTTCCACACCCAGAGAGACAACCTAACCATGGGATTTAAACATATTTTAAACATACCTTTCTTTGCATATACCTTTATATTTTCTGTATTTTCTAATTCCAAGTCTTATCCAAATCTTTCTCTCCTGTACTTTACACAGCAAATAGGACTATGGTAATAATTGTGGTTTAAACTCAGACTATTTCCAGTTGACCTTCTGTTTCATTCTCAAAGCACCCCTGACAAGCTTCCTCCTGTTTCCACTGACCCCCCACATGGAGGAACCTCGGAATCTGCTTCAGAATTATCGAAGCCGAGCATTTCTCTTCACTCTACCTTTTCTCATACGTGTTTTACTTTTCTTTGTCTTTACCTTGTATTTTCCTTCATATCCATGCATCACTTGTTTTCATGAACTACCTATTAGCCCAGAACCCCTCCTGGCCGAGGAAAAGCCATTAAGATCATCACTGCTTGCTGGTCCTACCTTGAGAACCTTGCACATAATCTCATAAACTGAAAACGTTTTCTCTGCTCGGGTCCAGTCCCACGTGGTCACCTTGAAAAGACGAGAAACTAATACATCATTTGTTTTAGAAAGATGGCCCCTGCTTTTCTCTTTATTATACACTATGGTGGATACATGGAGCTTCACACGTGCACTAGGCCGTCTCTAAGTTGTGAGGTTCTCCTGCTAGATGTCTTTGACCTTCAACAATGTTTCTGTTTCCTTTCTCCTAAGTTTCACACCATTTCTCTCCCTCTTTCAGCAGATGTTTTATATTATAAGCAACAATTTACCTTTGCTCAGTGTCTTGATGTGTTTTAAGTGGTGTGTGCATTCTCTGTACATAAATACTAAGTGTTGTTTTTTGGGGGTGGGATTCATTTTTTTATATGGGGAATATAGCCAATATTTTGGGTAACTGTAAATGGAAAATACTAAGTGTTCATATTTCACACATGTCATAGTTTTTTCTCCATTTACCACCTGTTACACGCAAAGAATACTAGATACCACATCCATGCTGGCTTTGATTTTTAAGAAAGATATAGTTTACATCAGGAAGTCACACCACGTTCTGAACATCGTGAAACACCAAACACCACAGTGAAGCTGTTTCACTTGTTCGTGTCTGAAACATGTATTAGTCTGTCCAGTCATAAGAAATTATTCAGAGTAGGAATAATGTAAAAGGTATAAATATTTATGTTTTTTTCCCCTGTCTTCCGGGTGATTTGAACTTTGTGTAGACATAGATATTCGAAATTACAGCAAGTCTAACCCGATCACGCCAAGACCCTATGTAGTATTAGACCTGTGAGTGAGTGGCCTGGCATTTAATATTTATAGTCAATAAATATTCATTGAGAATCTACTGTTGTGTAAAGTACGTTTCCAAAAGCAAGACCTTAGGTGCAGTAGATCGCCATACATATTTAGCACGAAGCCTGATGACGAGATACGGGATGTAACAGATTATCACAAACACCATTGATTTGACTTAGACAGACCTGTGCCATGTAGATAAACATATTCAGCCTGTCATAAATGTCGAAACAGAAATGGCTTCTAGGTTTTTCAAGGATTATAAAGCCAATGTTTAATGCCAGAACTTATATCTTTAGCAAGAAATTCTCAGAAGCATTTGGACTGTTTTCTGTTTTTTTCTGTATCTTATTTTCAAAATATATTGGTAATATATCATTTGTCATTGTTACGCTGACGTCACTCTGTTGTGATAATATGGGAAAAATAAGGAATGTTGAACAGAAACACTTACTGGAGGTGCCAGAAACTTATAAAGACACGAGCCCCTCAGGGCTAGGAATGCTGGCGAGTATGCGCCGTCCTGTAAGGGACCTTGTTCCCGTGTTTCACACCAGCCCATGTAGACAATCTGCAAGGAAACAGAACATGATTACCGGTCAAAAAAGCCTCGTTTCAGGTGGCTTACGTGTTTTTTTTTGTGGTATTTTAATTTTTTCATAAAATTATCAGTTTAATTGATGCAAAAAGTATATTAACCAGATTTACCTTCAATAAATGAGTGTGAACCACTCATAAGATTTTATAATATGTTTCCATCAATGTTTATCAACAAACAAACATGTTACCTTCACGGAACCAACAATTACGGTGATAACTGATTTCTCAAGAGAAAGAATGAAAGCCAGAATATCATGGAACATAAACTTCAATGTATAAAATGAGAACAACAACCAGCCTAGAATTTCATATGCAGCAAAATTATTATTTTTTTCATGAATTAATAGGGCTAACCCAAATTTAGGATAATGTTATGTATCTATATTTATACTGATGGATTAAGTCTGAAAGTCACAGCAACTGGGCACTGCTTTCTTTCAACTGAGAAATATATTCAGAGAAGAGAAATATTTTGACTTATAGTATATCACTAGTCTAACTTTGTGTTTCCTTTCCATGGGGAAAACCCCCCCCAACAAAACACCTTCCTATTTACATGTAAGTCGTCCTCAACCTGAGAAATATTACAGGGAGGTTAATGCAGTTAAATGTTGTGTTACCATTAGCTCAGAATCACATATAAAATTATTCGGAAGCAGATTGTACATATCTATTGTGCTGTTTGTTGCCTCAGCAACAATTAGGTTGAGATTCTTTTGCTTTAGAAAGTGTGAATGTCTTATTTTATGGTGACAATTAATATATTACATTCGGCCCTGAGTATTTAAGCGTTCCGCACTGACGGATTCAACCAACTGCGGATTGTAAACACAGTACACAATCCGCGGTCGTTTGAATTTGCAGATTGGAACCCGCGGATGTGGGAGAGGGGTTTGTGGCACTCGAGCATCTGCAGGTTTTGGTTTTGGAAACAGCCCTCTGCAGGTACCAAGGGACAGCTGTATAATCTGGATAATAAACATAGCAGTTAGACAGGAAGAAGCAAAAATGTTAAATAAACATGTTGTACTGGTCCCTGTTTGCAACGTAAAGACAACTTTGTGGGTATTAATGACTGTTAACACTAGACCCAGTAGACATGGTCTATCTTGCTATCATATTGTAGAGAAACAGTTGCTTTTTTTCTTTTTCCTTCAAAAGCAGATTTAATCCTCAAAGAAACACAATACTGAGCAGATTATTCAAAACATTTGCTAAGATATTTTATGACAAATATATGGAACACACTAGGTAATGAAATGGAAAAAAACATAGAAATGCTATTTTTAAACTTTGGAAACATTTTACCTGCTTTAAAATGTGATTCAAAGTTTTTCCTTGCTTTCATTTCTTTTTCTTTTTCTTTTTTTCTTTTTTCTAAATGGGTGAGGTTATTAACCCCTTGTTTTTTTTGTTTTTAAATTTTTTGCGGCACGGTGGGCCTCTCACTGTTGTGGCCTCTCCCGTTGCGGAGCACAGGCTCCGGACGCGCAGGCTCAGCGGCCATGGCTCAC
>NW_006790942.1:1807438-1824344 GCF_000442215.2 Lipotes vexillifer | reverse complement strand
GCTGTGGCCTCTCCCGCTGCGGAGCACAGGCTCCGGACGCGCAGGCTCAGCGGCCATGGCTCACGGGCCCAGCCACTCCGCGGCACGAGGGATCCTCCCGGACCGGGGCACGAACCCGTGTCCCCTGCACTGGCAGGTGGACTCCCAACCACTGCGCCACCAGGGAAGCCCTCATTTCTTTTGAAATTTAGTTATTCCATTACTATCTAGGTTTGCACATTGGTCCTTAATTTTGTTCCCTTTAGCTATTTTTAACTTTATTTGAAGGAGTTCATTCACAAGTCTTTGAAGGAAATTAAGAAAACAACCTCATTCACAATAACAACAAGGAGATAAAACACTTATGAATAAACTTAACCAAAGAGGTGAAAGACTTGTACACTGAAAATTATAAAGCATTAATGAAGGGAATTAAAGATACAGATAAATAGAAAGACATCTGTGTTCATGAACTGGAAGAATTCGTATTTTAAGATATCCATCATATCCAAAGTGACCTACTAATGCAATGCAATCCCTATCAAAATCCATATGGCTTTCTTTACAGAAGTAGGAAGGTCATCCTAAAATTCACAGGGTACCACAAAAGACCCTGAATAGCCACATCAATACTGAGTAAGAAGAACAACCTAGAGGTATTTCATGTGCTGATTTTAAAATGTATTACAAAATAGCAATAATAAAAGGAGTAAGATACTGGCCTAAAAGCAGATGTAGACCAATGGAAAGAGTAGAAAACACAGAAATAAACCCATGCATACATATATGGTCCACAAATCTTTGACAAAGGTGCCAAGAACACACAATGGGGGATGGATAGTCTCTTCAGTAAATGGTATTGGGAAAACTTAATATCCACCTGCAGAAGAATGAAATTGGACTTTTATCTTACACAGTACAAAAAATCAGTTCAAAATGAATTAGATGCTTAAATGGAAGACCTGAAACCATCACAGTTTTAAACCATTATGCATTTCTGACAGCTGGTGAGGCTTTGATCCTTCACTTCTAATATAAACTCAAGGCAGTGTGTATATCTGTGCCCCGAGGCACATGGCAAGGATGTTCCTTGTAACATTATTCTTAGTCCCAGCCATGTACAAATGGCTTAAAATAAACCATGTACCCTACGATACATTCTGTAGATGAATATAGTAACAAATTGTGGTATCATAAAGGAACAGTATACAGCAAGGAAAATGAGTATGTTATAGTTACATGGAACAATGGAAGTGAACCTCACAGAACACAGTGTTGAATAAAGAAGGAGATATATAATCATATATATATATATATATATATATATATATATACACACACACACACACATACATATATAAAACCTATATCAAATATATATATATATATATATGATTTGATTAAGACAAACTATAGTCGTGTTTTGGATGCTTTCTTGGTTGGAATAAAAACTACTCCAGTAAAGAAGACAAACGGTCAGGACAGTAGTTACTCTAGAAGCCTACAAGCCAGTTGTGCATGGGGAAGAATACAGAGGGGGAGACAGAATCCAAGCTGGAACAAGCCACTTTTCTTGACCCAGATTGTGGTTACACAGGGGATTGGCTTTTGAATAATCAAGCTGTACATCTATGTTTTATGAACTTTCTATACATGTATTATATTTTATAAAATCCCATTTTTAAAATAGCACACACTGTGTATTATTAATAATGGTTTTATAACAAACTCATCTTAAAAATAATAGAGTTTTGTGAGTTTTATAGGAAGAAAGTCTTCCAACGAACGACAGGGTTAAATCGCCCTGTCATTCTGGGGCCATTGCAATGTTATAAAATTTTAGTTATGAATTATATCAACTTAATCATTATATTATTTCTCAAGTCAGTCTTTCATTTTAATTCCAATTGATAAAACTTACAGTTTCTCTGTGTTTATGATTGCTCTGCATTGGCAAGAGGAAAAAAGAGATTAAAGTGGTGTACATAATCATGAGAAGGAAATATCTGAGCTTCCTAAGACTGTGAAATTTGAGTTTGCTGTCTCTTCCCACCTCTATAATTTGCTGGAAGCTGAAATATTAAGGATGATATACTGATATTTTTCAAGAATTATCATTAAATACAATTTTATTAGTTTGAACTGAGTGTAGCTTGGAGGAATGAGCTGAGGATGTAACTAATAAAAATGGGATTATCGGATCTGTAAGGGATATTTCTTCATGCTTGTTCTCCAGACCAAAGATCGACCTAATCACTTTCTATGCCAAGGAAAAGGGTTGTTCTCAGTTCTGCAGAAAGACCAAAAGGCACTTGCTGTTTCTCATCATTACCTTGACTCCTGTGAAATGATTATATGGTTGAGGAGACATAATGCATTTTCAGAAAATTCATCCTACACTTGTCACAGCAAATAATAACTCTAAAGAAAAACTGTATCGCTTAATCTTATTTTAAGAAAAGAAACAAATGAGCAATATAGACATAAGGATATTTCAAGTAGAATATTTTAGAAACAAGTAGAATTAAAAGAAAATAGTTTCCTATACCTATGAAATGACAAGCAAACTGCCAACCATGATATCACACACTTTTCAGATAAATATTTCAAAGACTTGCCTATTTTTTCAGCTTTATTGAGGTATAAATTGACAAATAAAAATGTAAAATAAGAACCAGGGCAAGGCAAATGAGGCACTCTACTTGAATGCACCAAAAACACTCAGTAACCAAGATAAGTAATATTTTAAAAATTCAAACTGCAGTGTCACCAGCAAAGCCCATTAACAATTCCCAGGAAATAAAAATAGAATCTGGGTAATAAAATAATGGTGTTATAATTTAGAGACCCATTGACGGGCCAACTTTCTCCATCTCGCAGCCGCTACTGGGGCCAGGGTGTACTACACAGGAAGATCAAATGTTTTTGGGTTGCGGATGATACCCAGAAAACTTCCAGTTCTGCAGAATGCACCCTAACGGCCTACCCCCAAACAAAAGGGGCACAGACCCCACAGGGGGATGGAAACGGCAGATCCTGGCCACTACCCTCCAAGGCACATGGTTTGAACAGGTGTAGAATTATGGGGCCCAGGGGCTCCTAAGCGGGTGCTCTGACTGACCCTCAAGGAGCCCTGGCTGACGTTGGACATAGGGGGACCACCTGTAGAGTTCTTAGTCAACACTGATGCCACTTGCTCAGTAATGAACACAAGATCAGGCACACCCAGTCACAAGAGCTGTAAAATAATGGGGGCATCAGGGAAGGCCCAAGAATGAGCATTCACAGAGTCATTAGAATACAAATTGAACAAACATACCCTTACTCATTCCTTCCTATACGTTCCCCAAAGCCCTATACCCCTGCTAGGAAGGGATATAAAAAACATGTAAACTATTAAAGTGACTTAATATACACATATATTATGAAAGAATGCTTCCCATCTAGTTAATCAACATATCCATCAACTCTCATATTTACTTATATATGTATACACACACACACACACACACACATACACACACACATACATATGTTTGGTGAGGACATTTAAATTCTAATCTCTTAGCAAATTTTAAATATACAATACTGTGTTATCAACCATAGTCACCATGTATACATTAGGTCCTCAGATCTTGTTTATCTTATACATGAAAGTTTGCACCCTTATACCAATCTCTCCCCGTTTCCTTCACCCCCCCAGCTGCTGGAAATCATTTTCTACCCTATATTTCTAGGAGCTTGACTTTATTTTTTTTTATTCCACATATAAGTAATACGGTGTATTATTTATCTTTCTCTTTTAGCATAATGCCCTCAAGCTTCACCCATGGCAGGATTTCCTTCATTTTCATGGCTAAATAATATTCCATATATATGTGTGTACATATGTATATGTGTGTGCGCGTGTGTGTGTGTGTGTATCTATATATATATATATATAAACTCACATCTCCTTTATCCATTCACCTATTAACAGTTTGTTTCAATATCTTGGCTATTGTAAATAACACCACAATGATATGGGAGGGCAGATATCTCTTTAAGATCCTGTTTTCATTTCCTTTGAAAATGCACCCAGATGTGGCACTGCTGGATCACATGGTAGTTCTATTTTTAGTTTTTTTGAGGAACCTCCATACTGTTCTCCAGAGCGGCTGCGCCCGTTGACACTCCCACCAGCAGCGCAGGAGGGTCCCATCTTCTCCACACTCTCATCAATACTTACCTCTTATCTTTTGATTTTAGCCATTATAACAAGTGTGAGGTGATATCTTACTGCACGTTCTGATCTGCATAAACTTTTTTAAGCTACATGTGAAAGCACACCCAATACATGAAGCCTGTGCTGCACAGCAACATTTTATTCTTTAAATTGTGATCATTTTATTGTACATTATTTTTTCTCGTTTGAAATAGACTTTATTTTTTAGAGCAGTTTTAGGTACACAGCATCACTGAGTGGACGGGACAGAGACTTCCTGCAGACCTCCTGCCCTGATACCTACAGCCTGTGTGCCTCCGCCCACTATTAGCATCCCCCCACCGGACGGCACATTTGTTACAACTGCTGATCCTACATAGACACACATTATCGTCCGAAGTCCATGGTTTACGTTAAGGTTTGCTCTTGGTGTTGTACATTCTATAGGTCTTAACAAATGTGTAGGGACATGTATCTACCACTATGGTGTCATACAGAATAATTTCACTGCCCTAAAACCCTTGTGCTCAGCCTATTCATCCCTCCGTACTCAACCCCTAGAAACCAATGATCTTTTTACTCTCTCCATAATTTTGCTTTTTCCAGAATGGCATATAGTTAGAATCAAACAGTATGTAGCTTTTTCAGATTGACTTCCTTCACTTAGTGATACACGGCTAAGTTTCATCCATGTCTTTCATGGCTGGATGGCTAACTTCATCTTATCACTGAATAGCAGCCCACTGTCTGGATGTAGCACAGGTTACTTATCCTTTCACCCACAGAAGACCAATTTGGTTGCTTTCAAGTTTGGGCCATCATGATAAAAGTGCTGTACACAGCAATGTACAGCTTTTTGTGTGGACATAGGTTTTCAACTAATTTAGGTAAATATCAAGAAGTATGATTGCTGAAACGTACGGTAAAAGTATACTTAGTTTTGTAAGACGTAACCAAACTGTCTTCCAAAGTGGCTGCACCATTTGCATTCCCACCAGCAGTGGATTAGAGTTCCTGTGGCTTCACATCCTCACCAGCATTCGGTGCTGTCAGTGTTCTGGATTTGGCCATTGTGATAGGTGTGTAGTGGTATCTCGTTGTTTTAGTTTGCATTTTCCTGATGACATCTGATGGGGGCCATATTTTCATGTTTACTTGCCATCTGTATATCTTCTTTGGTAAGGTATCTATTAATGTCTTTGGCCCACTTTTAAGTTAAATTGTTTGTTTTCTTGTTGTTGAATTTCAAAAGTTCTTTGTATATTTTGGATAACAGTCCTATATCAGATACGTGTTCTGCAAATATTTTCTCCCAAACCGTGGCATGTCTTCTCACCCTATTGATAGTGTCTTTTGCAGAGCAAAGGTTTTTCTTTTAATGAAGTTCAGTTTAGCAATGATTTATTTCACAGATCCTGCCTTTGGTGCTGCCTCTAAAATGTCATCACCATATCCAAGGTCATCTTGACTTTCTCCTATGTTGTCTTCTAGAGGTTTTATGGTTTTGCATTTTACATTTGGGTCTGTGATCCATTTTGAGTTAATTTTTGTGAAGGATGTAAGGTCTGTGTCTAGGTCCACTGTTTCTTTGCACGTGGATGTCCAGTTGTTGCAGGACCATTTGTTGAAAAGACTACCTTTTCTCCACTGTATTGCCTTTGCTCCTTTGTCAAAGACCAGTTGACTATAAACATGTGGTTCTATTTCTGGGCTCTCTACTCTGCTCCATTGATCTATTCGTTTATTCTTTCACCGGTACCACACTGCCTTGTTCACTGTAGCTTCAAAGTAAAATTTGAAGTCAGTGAGTGTTAGTCGTCTGAATGAGTTAATTTCCAGTGTTATGTTGGCCATTCTGGGTCTTTTACTTCTTCATAGAAACTTCAGAAGCACTTTGTCAATATCCACACAATACCTTGCTGAGATTTTGATTGGAATTGGCAACATTTAAGAATCTTTTTTTTTTGACCTCACCCGGCAGCATGCGGGATCTTAGTTTCCCGACCAGGGATAGAACCCGTGCTCCCTGCAGAGGGAGTGCGAAGTCTTAACCACTGGAGCGCCAGGGAGGTCCCTAACAATTCTTTTAATATATGTATCCAAAGTTTTTTTGGGGGGGCAAAAGGGAGGGGGATGTATTTTAGAAGATACAATATACCATGTAACAACATATTCTAATAAAGAATAAAATGGAAGCAAATGGGAAATTCTTTTATTTATTTTTATTTTTTGCGGTACGCGGGCCTCTCACTGTTGTGGCCTCTCCCGTTGTGGAGCACAGGCTCCCGACGCGCAGGCTCAGCGGCCATGGCTCACGGGCCCAGCCGCTCCGCGGCATGTGGGATCTTCCTGGACCGGGGCACAAACCCGTGTCCCCTGCATCGGCAGGTGGACTCTCAATCACTGCACCACCAGGGAAGCCCCAAATGGTAAATTCTTGAAGCAAAATTATCATAGCACACGAAGTCCTTCACATTTCTTAACATGGGTCCACTAATTTGTCTTTAACTTTTTCTCAGCCAAAGTGAAGACAGACGGACTTATCTGATCTCCCTGGGCTAGTGTGGCCCTCGGTCCCTCAGTATCTGTCCTCTGGGAACCTGTTAGAAATGCACAGTCTTGTGCCCTCTCCCAGACCTACTTAGTCGGAAACCACGGGGCTGGGGCCCAGCACTCTGTATCTTAGCAAACCCTCTGCCAGATGCTGATGCTGCCTCAATTTTTGACATATTTATGGCTACGTCAGGGAGTAAACCATCTAATTATGTTATAATCCCAACAGCTGGTGAAGCTGTGTATTACTGAGAACGGTGTTTGTTACTTAGGACAGAAGAAGCCATAAGGAAAGTATTCTAGTACTGCTGACCCTTGAACAACATGCATTGAACTGTGAAGGTCCACTTACATGTGGATTTTTTTCAATGGTAAATATTACAAGACTACATGATTCTGGTTGCTTGAATCCACACTTGTGGAACCGTGTATATGGCGGAAACTTGGCTACAGAGGGCCGACTGTAAAGCTATATGCAGATTTTCCACGGAGAGGGGGTTGGCACCCCTAATCCCATGTTGTTCAAGGTCAACTGTACTTGAAAGAGAAAAAGAAATGTAGGGTTCTTGGTGAACAGGGTATTTCCAAACACAACAGTGGTGGACAAGCTTGTTGAAGACCCATCCCACTCCCAGGAACAGCTGGAATAAAAGATGCAAAAAACCTAAAATGAGGATAAAACCATTTTAGAAGATATTTCAGTGTTATCAAGGCACAAAGACATAAGCAGCCCAGCTCCTAGTGGAAGGAAAGCTCAGATGGGTAAGGACCCTTTCAGGGTCACTTCCCAGCTTCAGGGTCTGTCCCTTGTGAGCTGGCTCCTGGGGGCTGAAATGGTGGGTCTCAGTAGATTCAAGGTTTAAGTCACACATGTTGGATTTCAGTTCCTTCCAAGGAAAAACTCAGCAGGATACAATGTAAGAGTAAACATAAATAGTAACAGGCCAGGCCTCATAAGGACGGGAGCCTAGTTCACAAGCACTCAATCCTGATTGGGCTTAAATCGTACTTCTGATTTTATTTTGCCAGAAATAAAAGTAACACTCTCTGAAGGATAGCCTCAAGCCACATATATGATTTTTACATGCAACGTCTGCTCTTTATGCAATATTGAGAAACCATACAAGGAGGCAACATTAAATAGAATTCAGAAAATCAGGAGAGAAAAGGCAAAAGGGGAAGCACACATGCATAGAAGATTCAGATTCTGGATGTACCAGATTCAGAGTTAAACACTTCTATACTCAGTATCCTCAAAATTTAGATGTGACTAGTTCAAAACTTGTATCAGATAACTGGAAATTACAAAATAATAAGACGCACACCTAGAGATAAAAATAGAATAGCTGACGCTTCAACTCAGTATCAAGACGTGCAGAAGTTTACATAGAGCTGAAGAGAGGAACACAGAATTAAGTGAATTTAACACTGCTTACGAATCAGCATAACAATCAGTTGCATTTCTATGCTCAAGGGGTAGACCATTTTTCGACCCCTTGAGTGTGTGTACGTGGGTGTACATAGCTGATTAGCAGAAGTTTAAATGTTACAACTAAAAGCAGGTGGAGTGACAGATGTTTCCCGAGGTCACAGTGATTGAAGATGGATACAGGGGCCAGAGAATAAGAATCCTTGCGGTACTCCTCCCCCTGCAGACCTTCAGAATTCATCTCAAATCCCTGAATCAGGGCTTCCCTGGTTGCGCAGTGGTTAAGAATCCGCCTGCCAATGCAGGGGACATAGGTTCGAGCCCCGGTCTGGGAAGACCCCACATGCCACGGAGCAACTGAGCCCGTGAGCCACAACTACTGAGCCCGCGTGCTGCAACTACTGAAGCCCGCGCACCTAGAGCCCATGCTCTGCAACAAGAGAAGCCACCGCAATGAGAAGCCCGCGCACTGCAACGGAGAGTAGCCCCCGCTCGCTGCAACTAGAGAAAGCCCGCACGCAGCAACGAAGACCCAATGCAGCCAAATATAAATAAATAAAATAGATACATTTATTTTTTTAAAAAAATCCCTGAATCAAAGGAGCAGAGATGCGTGTCTCCCAAATGACAACCACCTCTACGATCCACCGGCCTTTATTTCAGACTGCAGCACCCAGGGCACCTAAGAACCACGTCTGCTTCTGATCTTGTTTCCAACAGACTGTGACACAAGCGAGGCTGCACTGATGATGCTACGTGGCCATGGCAACCACGGTGCACCTCACCGGAGTTTTCCCTCAGCATCTTCTGGGGTGGAGCCTGGACTGGGCCCCCCGCCTTCTACTAAGGGTGCCTCCTGTCTCCTCCGCCCCTTGTTCACCTGGTCAGCGACACCCTCCCAGCACCTGAGGCTATTTTGCTTAAGAAACGGGTCAGACTATGTCTCGTCACAACCTTGACGTTATGTGGCCTCAAGGCCACCATCGCCCTGGGAGCCAGGCCGGCCCGCCCTCCCGCAGGGCAACAGCCAGGCCCTCAGGCACTTCTCCCCGGGAAGACCCCTCTCCCCGGCCGGCCGCGCTGCTACCGTCAGGCGCCTGCCGTCTGAGGAACGTCCCAGCAGGTGATCTTATGTTTGTGGAGGCTCTTACAAAACGTTTGCTGTGTTAATGTTCCTTTAGGAGACATTAACAAAAATGAATTTCAAGGAGAGCTTTAAATGGAAAAAAAATAAAGTTTCAAAATGAGCTAAATGTCCCCTGAGTGGTCAGGCAGAAGCGGAAAGTACTGCTCACCGTGGGGAAGGGCACCAGCTTGGTCGCGAGTTTACAGGTGAACTTTTGTCACGTTTACATCGGCTGCAAAAACTCGGCTCCTCTCCCGCCTGCAGCCGCTTTCCTGAAAACCTCTGCTGAGCCAGCGACTCTGGAGCAGCGCCGGGCCCCTCGCATGGGGACCACGGCCGGCGCTCGGATTTGTTACCGCAAAGCGCTGGCTACAGGGGCTTCTTGCAAGACATGGACATTTAGCAGCTTGGGGCTTTTCCAGGGTGCTTTGGAGAGAAGCGCTCAGGCAAGGGGAAAGGGACCCCAGTGCCAGAGCGAGGGAGCGGGTAGAGGCAGGGGGTCGGGGGCACGGACAGGGCTGGAGCCTGCTTTCTGCCGACGTGTCCGTGTCACCCGAACCACTTTGCTCTCCTTAGGCCGGCTTTTCTCTGACAATTATAAAATAAATCTGGGCCACCATGATTCACAATTAAAGACGAGAACTCTCTCTCTCTCCATATATATATATATATATATAAATACATATACACACATATACATACACACATATATGTGTATAGTTCACAATTCAAGGGGAAAACAACATATATGGATACTTTTATACTGTTTTCCATATGTACTTGTGAATTATATATATACATATTTGCCAAGAGATATAGCAGATACACAGGCACGCAAAGCTTCTGTGGATAAAGGTAACATTTTCAGCTGATTGTGACCTGTGCCTTCTCCCTTTCCTCACTCCAAAACTGCAGTAATTTGTTCAAGCCTCTGTCATAAACATCTGGGAAACAGCAGTGAACTGAATACACAATGCAGTAGTACAACTTAGATTGCACTTTGGAGGACTGAGAACTAAAATAGAAAAAAGTAAAACATTTGTTATGCTATAGAGCAAGGGACTGCAAGGGAAATGAGTCAGGGAAGGGAAGACAGGAAGTGTTGTGAAGGGGCTGGCATTTCCCACAAGGTGACCGACCACAGGGTCTCCAGAGGGGACATTCGAGGACAGGTGTGCAGGAGCAGAGAATCCGCCAGAGAGCAGAGCGTGGAGGCAGAGGGACCACCAAGGCACCACGGGAATGCAGGCGCCTGCAGGACCACCTTGGGGGCTGAGAGGCCTGGCAGCTGGAGAAGGTGGTCTGGAGAGAATAGGTGATGAGATGAGATTGACCATGACCTCAGATGCGCCCCCTGCGGGCCCCAGGGGGCCCTGGCTTTACTGAAGGCCTCACGGTGGAGATATTTTGGACGGTGCAGCTGAACTGAAATTGCGTGTGTGCGCGCACGCACGTGGACAGAGACGCAGGAGCGTTAAGTGACAACTCAGTGGGAACGAGCTCGGTGCCTGTGTCTCCACCTTTAGTAAGATGAAGAGTCGGGGAAGGAATGAGCCACCACTTGTGGGAACTACAGGATCCAACGATCCTGCACAGGAGACCCAGGGAGGAAAGGAGGTGAGGAGAATGCAGATTCAAAGGTGCAGGAAGAAACGGTTTGCAGGTGACCTTGACCCGTCTCTGTGAACCCCTCCACGTTCAGGGTGGGAGGCTGACAGAGGGAGCAAAAAACCTGGGGTGCAAACAGCACAAACCAAGACACCTCTCCGCAGAGGACGCCTCCCTGCCTGAGTCTAAATACAGTCCACCTACGGCTGAAGTTTTCACAACACAAATTAATTAAGCCATGTTTTTTAATTAAATTTCAATACTTGCTTTTGTATTGCTGAATCAACGTCTCCAGCAATTTGCCAAATCTCATTTTGGTGGTGATATTAAAATGTGCTCAAACCCACAGTGACAGCACCCAGGACGTGTCATGATTGCAGCCACAGAAACAGCAGGACACGGCATGAGGACTGGTCATGAAAAGTGAAATCCCGTATGTCACTTGATAAACACCTTTGCTGATAAATAAATATCTATGGAGAAAGGAAACTCTCATCAGAATGGTTGGTTGAAAAGGTTAAAAGTCTTAAGGCATCATTATAACCTAAAAGATCTGTTAATAGTTACAGGTTATAAATATTCAGGCCCGGGGGTTTCATAGATACTTTATTTCAATAAAAGTATTTCTTTAAATATGTATTACTGTAGCAGAGATGTAGTGGAATTTTTCTGTCAAAAATATGCAAATAGGACATCGTAGGTAGGATCATAGAGGATTCTGTGGGGATCAACGAAACGTGTTTTAGTAGAGACTAAGCTAATGTGTATTTGAAATTAATATGGAAGCAATAAAATCAAATCACATTTCTTACAATCTATTTTAATTTCATTGCTATACTGCCATTACAATTTTTTTCTACTACATAATTTCAGAGGAGAAATCCCAATAAGTTCCACATATACCAGAAGTTTATTAAGGGAATCAAATTACTAAAAATTTAGAGAAGCTTATAGTGAGACTTGGCCTAATTTCCTATTCTGATAAACACCAGTGACTACGGGACCATTGTGAAAATAAATAAGCCATTGAAATATAGAAATAGTTTTTTCTGAAAAGCATTTTTGTCACTAACAGATATTTCATAACAGAACAATTAGTTTCTCCTTCTACAGAACTTTCAACTTGTATTTCCATTTCGTGTATTTTTAGTTTCTACATTTGCATAAATAATACATTCTCCTTAATACCAGGCTGTAGTTAAGTTCTTACTCAATTGAAATGATGTTATAAAAACTCCAATAACTGAATAAATAAAAAACAAACAAGAGCAGCCATCATTTTTCAGCTCTTTGAGCAAAATCACCATCTTTTTTCTCTAACTTCAGTTAATCAAATCAATCATGAATACAGATCTGGACAGAGGTAATCTACACGTAGAGTCAAAGTTTATGACTGTAGAAACCTGATACTATTTCACTGGTGCAGGAAAACTGCTGTTATAGCAAACCCCATCCTAAACTGACTCTAATTATCAAATAAATTCTCAGTGATGTAAAACTGTCTAAAGCGGAAAACTTGAGAGAGGCTCTTCTTTTGTTGGAAAGAATGTCTGCTGAGATGAACTACGGTTACCTCCTCTTCTGGAATGGAGGGGGGCGTCCACAGAACCTCAAGAAGATTCTCAAGAAGAGCTCAGCGCCTGAGGAGTAACTGCTTTCCTCCATCCTCTATGTATGTAAGGTGCTTCCCACTAAGGCAGCGGAGGAGAGACATGTTCTGCCTCCTCCTGCTTCCACTGGGGTAGCCAATGTTTTATAAAAAGATTTTGGAACTTCACTCCTTGCTTTTTCACTCAAAAATCATAGCAGAAGGCAGATGGGAAAAACCCACATTGTTACATGATGCCTTTGGATCTACATTTATTTCTAAATAATTACATATTTGGTACTTTATACTGGCGTTCATCTTCAGATACCAACAGCTGCATTAGTTTCCTGCTGCAGGAATGTAAAAATTACTGCAAACTTGGTGGCTTAACACAGCACAAATTTGTTATATTACGGTTCTGTTGGTCAGGAGTCTACAACCGTTCTCACGGAGCTGAAATCAAGATGTCAGCAGGCTGCATTCCCATTTCTTCACCTTTTCCGGCTTACAGAGGCTGCTTGCATTCCTTATCTCATGACTCCCTCCTCCATCCTCAAAGCCAGCACCTAGGCATCTCTGCCCTGCTTCCATGGTCACACAGTCCCTATAATTTCTTTCTCTCTCATTCACTCACCCGAGCCTGGAAAGGTTCTCTGCTTTTAAGGACTCATGTGATTTCATTGGAAATCATTGTCCCAAGATAATTATCATTGTCCCAAAATAATATGGGACAATGTCTCCGTCACAATATTCTCTACCAAAATTACATCTGAAAAGTCCCCTTTTCCGTGTAAGGTAATATATGGATAGGTTCCAGGGATTACGACATGACACCTCTTTGGTGGCCATTATTTTGCTTCTCATATTATTGGTGACATATTTTTTAAAGCAATGCAAAAATCAGTGTGTTGAGAAAATGTGCTCGAGAAAATTATCCTTGATACATTAGTGTGGATTCAAGGAAATATTTCAAAGAGAATTACACTGTGATATTTTAAATTAATTCTTGCACCTTAAAATACTATAATTAGACAATAACTTAATATCTAGATAGTTATATTTGAATAATTCTTTGAAAAATTAAATAAACCCAACATTGATATGACTCATTTAAATACGTTAGCAAATAGTCCAAATTGATCCTGGGATGTTTTGTCACTTATCTTCCCTTGTCAAAAAGATAAGGCATCCAATTCTGTGTCTTGCTTGGGTCAGAGATAAAATAGGAGCCTGTCATTGACTAAAGACTGTACTAATTGCTGTGGTGAAATACAATTTATGAAACCTGTATTGTAAGCCTGTTTCTGCAATTCACTTGCCTTCTGACCTTGGGGAAGTCATTTAACCAAGACTGTATTTTAAGCTCCTCAAAAGTAAGAATGAATTATTTATATTGGGCCATTAAAACCTAAAAAAGTTTAGCTTATAGACATAACAGAAAGAGAATGCATTGAACAAAATTAACCTTTCAAAGTCTTTCTCTGTGTAAAATGAGAAAACTAAACTCAAGAATTTATAAAGCCAACTCTAAATTAAAGACTTATAAACTTATGTTTACGAGGGAGGGGAGAGGGGTAAACTGGGAGACTGGGATCGACATACACACACTACTATGTATAAAATAGATAACTAACAAGGACCTACTGTACAGCACAGGGAACTCTGCTCCATACTCTGTAATGACCTATATGGGAAAAGAATCTAAAAAAGAGTGGATATATGTATATATGTATGACTGATTCACCTTGCTGCACACCTGAAACTAACACAAACCTTGTAAATCAATTGTATTCCAATAAAAATTTAAAAAATAGAGACTTTATAATTGTAATGACTATGACTGTATAATAAGAAACTCTTATTCATCACAAGTCACCTGAGCCGAAAGCAAGCAAGGATAACATGCTAAGATTTAGAGATAATTTTAGTAACGAAGTTGAAAAATACAGCGAGGTATTCAGAAGGGCTACGTATGCTAGTCTTCTTTTCAGGTAAGTATGACCATGTGACTAGAACCACCAGTGGATTGGGGGCTGAGGTGATGGGGACCACTTCCAGGCTAGGCTCCTGTATCCTGCTCTTCCAACTGGATGCATTTTGATACCAAGACCCTGGCAGGTGGCAGAGCTACAGGAGGAGTTCCTGGATCACAGGGAGGAAAGAATTTGCCTGTCTGTTCAGAACACATATCTTGGACTGTTAGTGAGAAAAAAATTAACCTTATATTGTGTCTGAGACATCACACTTTTGGTGCTCTCTGTTATGGCGGCTTACTCACCCTAACTGATATAACGGTTATTGAAATGAGTATTGTTATAATTAATTAATTATTCTCTCAAATGTTAAAAGCATTATTATAATTCTTTAAAATTGCTTTTATGATCTAATGGTAACGGGGGTCTATCTCAGGAACCAAGTATAGGTATCTCCTCAAAACTTAGTGTCTTACTTATGCAAATAGAAGACGATGACTACATTAGCTCTTCCTTTCTAAGATGTCATCAAGTCCTTATTGAACACCTAGTCTTGCCAGACACCATAAAGGATACGGAAAATGAAGAGATTAATTCATGCAGCTAGTACTACTTGAGTCTCCAGATTATCGTGGGATCCTGTTCTAGGTGATCACGCAGAAGTTTTAAGAGAATCCCTAAGAATCATTTAGAATTTTTGAAGAACTAATAAATCTATTAAAGAGAATAAAAGGTTTTTAAAAAGTGATGCTACCGTGCTGCCTGATGGCCCATAGCTCTGCATAATGCCCTTCTCTTAAGTGTACGTAGGAAACGATGAATAGCATAGATGCCACTTCCTTAATCATACAGTGACTTTTTTTGTGTGGTACGCGGGCCTCTCACTGCCGTGGCCTCTCCCGTTGCGGAGCACAGGCTCCGCACGCGCAGGCTCAGCGGCCACGGCTCACGGGCCCAGCCGCCCCGCGGCATGTGGGATCTTCCCGGACCGGGGCATGAACCCGTGTCCCCTGCATCGGCAGGTGGGCTCTCAACCACTGCGCCACCAGGGAAGCCCTATATGGTGACTTTTTATGGTGACGATGAAGAGACATTGCATATGTAATTAAAACCTCTAATCAGTTGAGTTTAATTTAATCAAAAGGAAAATGATCCTGGAGGAGCTGAATGAGGTAAAGCCCTTTACAGGAGACTGGAAAGAGCAGGGACAGCGCCCACGGGCCTTAAGAAGCCAACATGGTGCAGAGAACCATGTGTTAGGAGTGGCGGCAGCCTCCAGGGGCCGAGGGTCTCAGAGGACTCCAAGCCTCACGTGAGATAATAGTGGAGGCCAGAACCGTGACTGCAGCTGTGAGACACGAGCAGAGGATCTGGCAGAGCCAAGCTTGGACTCTTGACCGACAGAAACTGTGAGATAAGAAGCGTGTGTTGTTCAATGTCACTACGTGCATGGTCACTTGCTGTACCACAATGGAAAACTAACACAGATTTTTGTACCAGAAGTAGAGTTCTGCTTTAATAAATACCTGAAAGGTGGGCGCAGCTTGGAATTGAGAAGCAGTGGGTGGAAGCTGGAAAAGTATGGGGTGACGCACAAGCGAGGGGGCCTAGATCACACTGTAAAAGCCTTCATCAGCCGGAACTGACCGTCAGCAGAAACCTGAACTTGGGGAAGCGATCTGCCAAGAGAGCTCAGAAGAAAGTCTGTTATTGGAAACTGGAAGACAGTGTAGCAGCAGGAAGCTTGGTGAAACTGTTTCCTGCAGTTACGCGGAAGAAAAACTGTCAATCATTATACATACCTGGTTACACACCTATGGAAATTTTCAGCAAAATGTTGAAGATGATGCCTGGTTTCTTCTTGCCTCGAACATAAAATGTGAGAGGAGGGAAGGAAGGGCAGAACTTGGTGAAGAACAATCAGATATAGTGAACCAGGGCTTGGCGATTCTGAATATTCTCTGCCTCTCCAGATGCCCAAATACGATAAAAGTCGGGTGGCTCCTGAAATTTTAGCACAGAGGAAATCCTAGGTGTGTGATCTACAGCCTTTCCCCCAGATCTTAGAAGGATCAAAACTTCTCGCGGAGGGTCCTTTCCAGGGATTAAGAATGTGCTCAGAGATCTCATCAGCTAAACTGGAGGGTCTCTAGGGGTCTTAAGGGTATTGTCTCCAGACACCTCAGCAGAAGGCTGAGAGAGACCTTCTCAGAAAGATCTCTGAAGTTAGCTTTTGTCCTAAAGAGTGAATGCTTTTGAGATCTATGAGAGACCTAGGAAGTAGTAAGAAAGCTGTTTCAGCAGAAACACCACCAGCTTGAACCACAGAGGGACAGAGCGAATGCAGAATTAAAGGAGCCTCTTGGAATCCCTAAATTCTATTAGCAGGAAGCAGCTGATGAAATGACTCAGGTGCAAATGTGGGTTTCCTTTCATGAAAAAGGAA
>NW_006790942.1:1799680-1807428 GCF_000442215.2 Lipotes vexillifer | reverse complement strand
AAGAGTGATTCCGGGGATCCAGAGGGTGGAGTCAAGAGCGACAGAGCCTGCAGCACGCTCCATGCTAGAAACCAAGGAGCATTTCTTCCCTTTTTGTCATTCTTCCTTATGAGACATTACGTGCACCCCCTTCTCATCTACCAAGTGAACCAGGTACAGTGCTGACTATTCACCGGGTTTCTCCCCATAGTGCCTATAAATTTCCCTTCTTTAATGCTCAGCGCAGGGGAATTTCTGCAACTGTTGTCTGAAAAGGGTCAGACCTTTCTGCTGCCCCAGCACAAATCTAGTTGCTACAGGGGGACAGACTTGAGGCTGCAGCCGGAGGGCTGGGCAAGCCTGCCCCACCCGAAGGACAGCCGAGAACATCTGATGATGCTCGATTCAGGAGGCTGTTCTTAAATCTGCTTCCCATACTCTGCCTGGAACCTCATCTCAAATTCTCATTAACAGGGCTTCCTTGGTGGCGCAGTGGTTGAGAGTCCGCCTGCCGATGCGGGGGACGCGGGTTCGTGCCCCGGTCCGGGAAGATCCCACATGCCGCGGAGCGGCTGGGCCCGTGAGCCATGGCCGCTGAGCCTGCGCGTCCGGAGCCTGTGCTCCGCAACGGGAGAGGCCGCGACAGTGAGAGGCCCGCGTAGCGCAAAAATAACTAAAAAACAAACAAAAAATTCTCATTAACAGGCAATCAGCGTGTTTGCTGCTGAGGCGCGTGGACTTCTTTCAAATCTAATTAATCATCCTTCTTGTACCAAAAAGCAACGTTTCTGTCAGCACCTCATCCTCACCGCGAACCGCTGTGAGCCAGGAAGGGTGTGAGGTTTTGCAAAAGCTCCTGAGTTCTCACGGGTTTATGGACGCTGGCAGAAGACATTATATTCTTGGGACAGAGACAAAGGACTTTATCAACATGGCACAGCAAACACCATGAGTATCAGCATATTTGTGTCAGATGTGTCTGCACACAATGGGTTGCATCACATGCGAGGATCCCTGAGTTTAGGGAACCTGAATCTTCTATAACGGGCTGTAGGCACAACTCCCCTTTGCTCTGGAGGGAGATATCATCTCTACCTTCCAAGATTTCCCAATGGAAGGTAAGAAAATCTTCCCCTGGTTCTGAGGGAGACACTATCTCCATTTTCTAAGTCTGCTTTCTATGTCAACACCCTTGAAAAAATAGCCTGAAACAAAATGTGTGCTCACAAGACCTACAGAAATGCAAAAGGGCCAGAGAGAATGTCCCCCAAAGCACGGGCACCTTTCCCATGATGCTCCTGCTGTGTCTTTTCCTTGATCTGGAAGGTCTATTTCCATGAGTCTTCAGAGGAAACATGACATGAGCTGCAGCCCGTAGTTTGAAGATGTATTTCCTTCACATGTCACTGGGTCCCTCTGATGCCTGACACAATGATCACTTTTCACTTGAAAATCACGTCTTCCTAGCCTTCACTAGTATAAAATGATTCCTTCCCTTGTCGATTTGTCCAGCCACACGCAGTTCTTTCTACCTTGGAAGCTGTCCTACCTTGACCTCCGTAGACGCAAAGCCCCAGCACACACACGCCACAGACAACTTGACTTTATACGCTCCTCTTTGACAATCGCCTACCTGCTTCACTCCACTAAGACCTTGCTTCTCATACTTAACTTTTGAACCCTTAGCTCACCCTCTGTCTATGTTTTAGCCCAGTTCTCACTGACAATTCTCCTCTTCCCCAGCTCTGGTGTCTCAGTAGCGCCTGTCTGACTCAGATGGGCTTGCAGTCCTCCCACCTGGGACCCAGCTCGGGAGGACAGCTGCCACCCACCTCATTTGGGGCCTGCAACTGAACACAGATGGCATCAACCCCCGTTTGCTGTAAAACCACGATTTCTTTTTGAATATGACAGTCTTCTTCATATTTTTAGCTTTGGGTTTGTATATATTTTACTGGTTTTACAATATTTGGCCCTGAGTTATTCATGATAGGAAGAGCACACCAAATATATTTTTCTTAAGCTAATAAAAGATAATAAAGTATAAGACATGATATTTATCATTTTATAACATATTCCCCCATTTCCCAAGCCTACATCTACTTTTTGCAGCTAGAAGGTAACTATAAATATAATTTAATGGACAGTTTTGCATTTTGAGCTGTTTTGTTCTTCAGGTGAAAAATACTGTAATGAAAAATACTGCAAAAGTACACAACTTAACAGTGCAGTATTTCTGTTTGAAGTGAGCTTGTTTCAAAGTATTTCTTAATGACGAATCATTTAACATGTTAGCCACATCATCTGGGTTATACTCTAAGGCTTCAAAGGCACTAGACACGACTCCAGTATAACACAGTGGACGGGAGCACTGGGTTAGTGCCTATACCATCAAAACCAGTAGGAAGGGAATTCTGGCAATAAAGCAGGTTTCTGCAGTGTGTGCACTATGGAGCATAGAGTCAATCCATTAAACCCCAAACGGGATGAATGATTCTCTTACGGGAACATCCTTGCTGTGCTTTTCTAATCACTTAAATCTTCTTTCACATTATCAGGGGAAAAGGATTATACAGTTTGGTCAATTAAATCACCCTTAAGGAAGTGATAAAGGAAGCAAAATATTGCAGTTGTTCTATCCACGTATATTTAAAAACAAAAACATTTGCACCTACTGGGCTTGTCTTTACGTATCGTTTGCTAACTTCCCCTTTTAACATGTAATACCCCCTTGAGTAAACTTTTTGGTTATGGGATTCAGAGTCACTCATTGTTATCATAATTTGATGCCGTCTACAAAATGTTAAAAAGTGTTCCAAAATATGGAAAGACTACTACTTGGGCAACCATAACTAGTGCACATAACTAGTGTGCTCTAGTTAAACTAGATTCATAATTCAGTGGGCACCATGATGGATGATTATGAAGAAAATGACGTTAAAGAAAATGTATTAACTTGCAAGGTATCTGTGTCCACTCACTTTACTACAAGGAAATAAAACTCTCTGGACTTCTCAGTGCTCCTGTAAAAAAGCCCTAGCTCCTGAGACAAGGAAACATCTACGGGAAAAGACAAGAATGTTAGAATGCTTGTCTTTACTTTTACTAGAGACATTTTTCTTTTCGTATACCTTGAGAATTAGAACCGGAGCCATTTTTCTAGTTACTTGTTCTCATCTGAACTGAAAGGATAATAAAACTTGCTTTATCTCCCCGAGAGGCTGAATGGTTACAGCCAGATAGTTGCCGGCTAAGGCCCTGGGTGCCAGGGAGACTGGGTGGCTCTCTCCCTGGACACATTCATTTCAAAGAGAAGGCAGCTCAGAGCTTGGAGACTCTGAGTCATGAAATTCAGAGACAGCTGGGTTTATCTGTCCCTTGGAGTGACATTTTCATTTTAAAAGGTTAGGTGGAGACCCAGGGCTCTTTCCATCCTGCCTCAGGACAGGTTGTCTCTGCCTCCTTCTAGCAGCTGGGGGCAGTGGTTTCATGGCCCTGTGTGAGCAGAGAAGCACCTTCTCCCCCATCTGTCTTCCAGGGCGTAGCTGCCACCAGGTGTTCTCATCGCATCCCCTGCAGTCTGGGTGCCTTTGGCTGAAGAGCTGGTTGTGAGAATCAATGAAGAACTTTTCCCCATGACCCGGGTGCCTCATGTTTCTGTAATATTAATATATATATAAAGCACATAAACTTGTAACCAAAGCTGGTATATTTACTATGTGCCAGACATAAAGCTGAGCTATTTACACCTATTAAATCACATCATACTTTAAAACAACTCATTTATAGATAATGCAACTAGAAGACAGGGCTTAGGATAACCACCAAGGATACTCACCCAGTAAGAAGTGTGGAATAAGAAGTTTGGTTGCAGAACCCCAAGCCCTTGGTTAGATACCATGCGGCCCTTACTATCACACATGGTAATGGCCAGGATTTGGAGGCTCAAGGCTGACAACTTCTGTCTTCTGGTCTCCTCTTGAAACCTTAAACTAAGTTAACTCCACCTTTCTCTCCCTTTCAAGGAGATTTGACCTTTGATATTCTTCCTTTATCACCCAAAGATACAGATATAGACAGAAATTCAGATTTCAAGCCTCATCTTATATTTACAGTCATGCATATATTTATTTATCTGAAACTATATAAATAATCTAAACCTTTCACAAGTTCCTACTTAGCTTTTATCATTTCTGATTTCTCACCAACAACAAGCCTAAGGGAAACTGAATCTTGAAAATAATTACAAAATTATTCAGATATTAGAGAAAATCAACTGATTTATCAATTGAAAAAGCAATCAGCTACTTCCCATGCTTGGGGCCTGGACTGGGTGGTGAGGCCACATGGAATAATAATATCAGAAGCGCTCTGATAGTTGTTTCCTTTGACACGGCAGCGAAGTCCATCAGACAGTATCGCTCCCTGGCATTTTTGGATGATGAAATGTGCCCATTACAGTATAGCATGCTAAAAAGCAGAGAGAACAAGGAATCTGCAGTTCCTATGAGCACAGGTGATGGCCAATCAACACGGCTGTGAAGGCAAAAATGAAGTGCGTGGTGTGGCTCTTACAAAGTGGGGAGAGCAGACCAGTGCTGAGACGAGGCTTCTGTGAGCAGGGAATTCATTAAGCCTTCAGTCATTCTCTCAGCCTACAGAGATGATGCATAGCATTGATGACACAGTTAAATAACTTCCCATCATAAGAGGCACACAGGATTATATTAGCAAACATGGTATCACACACACACACACACACACACACACACACACCTAACCAGAATGTTGCATTAACTCTCTGGGTATGGTCAGTAAGGATTTGTTGTGTTACCACTGTTTCAGGAAAGTTTCTGTATGTCTGCTAGAGCTGTTTCCTCTGCTACAGGCTGGACCAGGTAAAATTCACTTCATTCAAAGGAACACCCATAGTATCTCTTTAAACTTAATAAAAGATAAGGGAGATGATGAACAGACACTCTCATTTCAAGATGAAGAATATGTAATTTGATTGCAATCAAAATTTAAATTGTGATGAAAATTTGCATGAATTAAAGAAATTAAAAAAAACATCTCCCCTGTATAACAAGAAGAGTAGGTAAGTAAATCTAAAGGCCACAGGGAAGATAGTAAAGCGAGAGGGAGAAAGAAACAGCTGGTTTATCTCAGAAGAGAAGTGGAAAAGATATTGCTTCACAGAAATGAAGATGGAATTGAAACATACTGTCAAAATAGACATTGCCAACAACTCAACTAGGAGTGGAGGACACGACTCAGAAAACGGGAGAAATAAAGTAGAAATGGATGAAGAACATAAAAGATTCAGTAGAAAATGGCAAGCATGGAGAAGAGGTAAAGGACGCTCCATATGGACAGCATTAGTGACCCTGAATAAGAGAAGCACAAGCAAGAGGAAAAATATATAAAGATATATTTAAAGAAAAGTTTGCAAAATGTACAATTATTTGAATCTACCAGTTAAACAGACACACTGTGTTCCAGGAATAATTGCACCGGAAGAGTCCATCCTGAGGCCTAAGTCGATAAGCTACTAAACTTCAAAGAAAACGAGAGGATCTTTCAGTCCACTTGGCCAGGTCAATGAAGAAGCCTCCTTAGGGAAAAAAAAAATCAATTTAGTCTCAGTCACCTCGACTGAAAAGTTTAACCCAAGAAGACAGCGGAGTAGTGCTCTGATAGAAACAAAAAATGTGAACTTTCTGCCACTACCAACATGCTATTCACGAATAAAGGGTGCAGTTTAAAAATCCTGACATGTACAAACAAATGGAAAAATTATTCCCCAGAGAGTTTCCTATAGAAAATACAAGACGGTAACTTTCTGCCTGCCAGAGAAATGAGATGAATAGAAAAAGCAAACATAGATGGTGCTGGGTAGTAGAAACCATACAGTCTGTAGAAAACCAGACCAAAATTGAATTGGCAGTTATTGTTACAAAAGAGGATTTAAATGTTGAAAATGAAAAAAATGAAATGAAAATGAATAAGAATAGTTGGCAGTGGTCAGGGAAAGGGGACCACCAGTAGTGTAATTATGCTAATTTGATCATCTGCTATAACCAGTTATCAAAACATGTCATTTAGTGCTAAAAATCAAGTACTTATGAAATAAATATATTAAAAATATAAAGTAATTTACTGAAGAAGGGTCATGAAGAAAAGAAAAAGTAAGACATGTATTGCATTCTCTTATTTTTCAAATTAGGGATTATATAGCTCATGTCTAGTGAAAGGGAGAATGATTGTAAATTAGAGGATGATAGCAAGGTAGACCTTTCTCAGCTAAAAGTAGGAACATGCAGGGAGTATTAAATAATACAATTTATTTATTAAAACCAATAAAAATATGACTGTAGAATTAAATCTCACATCTCTTATTTTAATTACCATAAGTGAAAAGTATTAAAAGAAGATGTCTGCCATATTAGTTCACTAAGAAAAACAAAACTATGTAATATGTACAAAAAATATGTAAAAAAGTGATTTAGGAAAGTTGTAAATAAAAAGATGAGCAAAGGCAGACATGCCAGCCAGAAGGAATAAAATATCAGAAATGAAATATAAAATACTTATATCAGAAAAAAAGTAGAAAAAGGGGAAAAAGTATCATGTGAGGCTAAGGCAGGCACTTCAGAATAATAAAATGTGTAATCTATCACAAATAACAAATGAGAAAACATCAACATCAATAATGGGAAATAACGGGAATGATGAGAAGAAATAAACTGATGCTTTGATTTACATTTTCTTTCCATGGCAGATCGAGTGGATAAAACCCAAGTAATGACATAGGAGATTGTGTTCTCTCTTCCACTCCAGGAACACGTTTTATTAGATTTCTGTTGTGTAATCTTCACTTGCATTGCTGCCTGTCACCTACTTCGACATGCAGTCAATAACGGCCCATAACTAATACTCTCAGCGTACTTGTGAAATACTTTGACAAATTGACACAAAATATATAGTAAAAGGAGGTTGCTGTGCAAAGGAAATCCGACACACAGAACTCTTGTGAGTGTGGGAATGCTCAGATGTATCTCTAGGAAGTTCCTGAATCTAGAAGAATAACCTGGAAAAGTGTGTGCTCTCACACAGGCAACCTGGGTTTGAATTCTGGTATCAGAAGAGACATTGAACAACGAGGTGACCGTCTGAAAATGAGTTCCGGCTAAAGGGAGTGTTTTGACTCCACTGCCACGGTGACACTCGGGAGAGGGAAGATAGGAGGCATCTGTTTTCTAAAAGAAGGTTTAAAAAATAACTAATACACATGTACTCCTATCCCCATCTTAGCTATAAGAATCATATCTAAACATATAAAAACATCCTGGTCACTTTTAACAATTTTATGGCTAATTTGGATGAAAGCAGAAAATATTCTAATCAAAATGCAGTGGCAAAAAGTTGGGAATATCAGCTAATACACTGGAGTGGAGGAGCAGAAACAAGTACTTTTTGTCAGACTGAAACAAACCGATGGAATTTAAGACAATTAAATGTGAAAGTATTCACTTACTCTTAAAATGTTCACTACATGAATAAGGGTGGGGTAATCTATGATGGCAACAGTTTTGAAAAAAATAAGTAGTTGTCTGAAAGATTAATATAAGTAGATGAGATTTGATGTAAGTGTCAGAAGTGTTGACTTTATTCTCCACCATATTCATTAAATATAATGCTTGCAACAAGGGGAGTAACAGACCTCTTGCGATCTATGTGGCCTGCTATATTTGAAAAAATGAATGCCG
>NW_006790942.1:1781526-1799665 GCF_000442215.2 Lipotes vexillifer | reverse complement strand
AATGCCGAGTAATTTAGATGGATTCACATTTCTGGGGTCCAGTACTTAGTCATGTCAGTAACTGTAATTCTGCTCAAAATCCTTTACCTCCATGACGTTGGGGTCCCCCCGCCATCTGCAAGGTGGGGTCAGAGAGCTTAACACTTACGTGTGACGTGGGATTAAATAGGATAAGTTAAGAGCTTAGGAATAGACCATGGTTATTGTCATTATTCTGGAATCATAGTTTAATAGGGAAATGGATCAATTAAAGTATGCTCAGAAAAGTTCAACAAAAATGTTGAAGATTCTGAAAAGCAAGTGGCAAATTAAACAGCTAAAGAAACTGAGTATGTTTAGGTCATAGAAGAAAAGACCTAGAGGAAGAAATACGTCTTTGATTATATGAAAGTCTCCACATGGAAGAGAGGACCTTTGTGTCCTCCAGAGGACACCATGGTGTCACTGAGTAGGCAGTGCCTGGAACATGACTTCCTGTTATTTTAAGGAAACTTTTAAATAATGCACTTTGTGAATAGAAAGGGCTAACTTACAAATAAAGGGAGTTAGGTGTGAAATAAGTCTCATTAGCTAGAAATGCAGGATCAGGTTACACAACACGGAAGGTCTTCCTCAGGACTAGAATCCGATAGCTCAATAAAGTGGCATCAATACTGCTTCGGACGACTTAAGCTCAAAACTATTAAACTGGGCTTCCCTGGTGGCGCAGTGGTTGAGAATCTGCCTGCTAATGCAGGGGACACGGGTTCGAGCCCTGGTCTGGGAGGATCCCACATGCCGCGGAGCAACTAGGCCCGTGAGCCACAACTGCTGAGCGTGTGCGTCTGGAGCCTGTGCTCCGCAACAAGAGAGGCTGCGATAGTGAGAGGCTCGCGCACCGTGATGAAGAGTGGCTCCCGCTCGCCGCCAACTGGAGAAAGAAAGCCCTCGCACAGAAACGAAGACCCAACACAGCAAAAATAAAATAAATAAATAATAAACTCCTACCCCCAACATCTTCTTAAAAAAAAACAAAAACGATTAAACTTTCTAAGAATAAGTACTACCATGATAACTCTCCTAACTGGCCTTCACCTCATTCTCTGAGAGAATTTCAAGTATCATATTCCCTCTCCCAGACTTCAAATGACCTCCAGGGCCATTTTGCTCATCCTAGAGAAGCTGACCAGTTGATATGTAGCCAGAGTGACCCTGAGAAGAAACAGAAATTCTTGATACATGAGCAGATGAAACATTCCTTTAGAGCTGCAAAACAGAGCTATCAAGGCTACTTGCTATTATTGGCGAAGAGAAGTGGTTTCCTGCCAGAGGTGGGGAACACAACCATCACACAAAAGGAGAGAAAATACATCGATTCTAGTGTGAGACACTGAAATTCAAATGGCAACAGCTTCCACGCTAACGTGGCTGCAGGGAGATACTTTTATAACAAATGTTGAGGACAGTTCGGTGAGATATAACCATATATATATATATACTTATAACCATGAACATCATCGCTGACTCAGTATTTCTACTGTTAGCAATTTTCTAAGGAAATTATCAGAAATTCATATGAACAAGCATACACAAGGCTATTTTTTTTTTTTTTTTTTTTTTTTGGCTTATTACTGTTATTTATTTATTTATTTTTTCTTGCGTTATGCGGGCCTCTCACTGTCGTGGCCTCTCCCATTTGCGGAGCACAGGCTCCGGACGCGCAGGCTCAGTGGCCATGGCTCACGGGCCCAGCCGCTCCGCGGCATGTGGGATCTTCCCGGACCGGAGCACGAACCCATGTCCCCTGCATCGGCAGGTGGACTCTCAAGCACTGCGCCACCAGGGAAGCCCTACACAAGGCTATTTATTGAATCCATGTTTGGGAGGGTGAAATAGAAAAATTAATTTATATTAATAGAAGACTGCACCTACATACTTTTTTTTTTTTTTTTTTTTTTGCGGTATGCGGGCCTCTCACTGTTGTGGCCTCTCCCGTTGCGGAGCACAGGCTCTGGACGCGCAGGCTCAGCGGCCATGGCTCATGGGCCCAGCCACTCCGCGGCGTGTGGGATCTTCCCGGACCGGAGCACGAACCCATGTCCCCTGCATCGGCAGGCGGACTCTCAACCACTGCGCCACCAGGGAAGCCCATGCACCTACATACTTTGATAGAACCACTGAAAATGAGATTTTTGAAAGAATATAGGAAAAGCTCACAATAAGGCAATTGACTGTAATTTTTAAAGTTATGAGAAAAATAAAATCTCAAGTAAATATTACGTAATGTATGATATATACACAAAATGCATATTAATTTTTTAAACATGATAAGATCTGTATGTTGAGATTATGAGACCCATATTTCTTCTTTCTCTTTTGAAGTATTTTTAAATTTCTCATAGTGAAAACATTTATTTTTAAATAATTACATAAAAATTATTTTAAGTATTTCTTTTCATAAAGAGAGAAAAATTGTGAAAAGCAGGTATATATTTTTATGTTAAAATGATGTGGGGCTTCCCTGGTGGCGCAGTGGTTGGGAGTCCACCTGCCGATGCAGGGGACACGGGTTCGTGCCCCGGTCCGGGAAGATCCCACATGCCGCGGAGCGGCTGGGCCCGTGAGCCATGGCCGCTGAGCCTGCGTGTCCGGAGCCTGTGCTCCGCAATGGGAGAGGCCACAGCAGTGAGAGGCCCGCGTACCGCAAAAAAAAAAAAAAAAAAAAATGATGTGAAGAATGGCAGTTTGTGAAAATTCTGAAAGTGTTTGCGTGGAGCAGAAGGGGGCAAATCCAGGACACATACAAAGGAAACTGCATTTCTTGATTACTATATTGAATATTTTCTTTTATATTCTGTAACTTCATGCTTATGAGATACTCAGATGTTTTAATACAATTAAATTATATCTAAAGAGGAAATAAGTTATTGTAAGCCTAAAATAATTGTAATTTAATTTTTATTAAAGTTCAGACAGGATTCGATGCTACAAGTTTGAGGATTCAAAAGCATTTTGGGGAATGCAGAGTGTTGGGTTAACAAATAACTTTTAACAATGAGATGACAGTGAATACTTATATATAAGTTATCAAAAATTTTGACTTAAATTTGTACTTATTCTCTATTAGTTCTATTTACTACTAAAAACAAAAACCTTGAAATGTTTGATTTAATAATTCTAAGGATTATTGAATTGTAAACCTTGGATTATAAATGTTGTTATAGGAAACTATATTTTCGGGGATTTAAAATATATCGTAGGAACAGTATGTGTTTACTTAAAGTAGTATGTGAAGCTTGCCATTTATTGTCTTGTTGAAACTAACTCACTGACTAGAACCTCACTGTCTTATTTTATGGCACCAAAGAGATGTAAATTACACTGAAGTTGCTCTTAAAATTATGATTATAGGTTATGAAATGTATTCTCTAACAAATATTGAAATTTATACTTTTTTCAATTCCAGTGAAAACAACCTAACCTTACATTTTAAAGAACACAATAGATCACAAATAAGCAGAAGGAAGGAATAATAAAGTTGCGAGCAGAGACAAACAAAATAGAGAACAGAAAAACAACAGAGAAAACCAACAAAGCCTACAGTTGGTTCTTCCAAAAGATCGACATAATTGACAAGTACGTGCTATAGTGGTGAAGCAAAAAGAGAGAAGACTCAAATAAGTTAATCAGAAATGAAACGGGGCTGTTACTACCGATTTGACAGAAATAAGAAGTGTCATAACAGAGTGCCATAAATAATTGTAGGTGGGTACATTGGATACCATAGGTTAAATGGGATAATCCCTAGAAACACACAAACTGCCAACACTGGATCGTGAAGAAACAGAAAATCTGAAGAGACCTGTAAATAGTAAGGAGACTGAATCAGGAATCAAAACCTCCCCAAAGAGACAAGTTCAAGACAAGATGGCTTCACTGGTGAATCCTACGTAAGACTGAAAAAACATGAGCACCAATCTCTCTCAAATTCTTCCAAAAAATTGCAGAGGAGGGAATACCTCCATTCTATGACGATAGCATTACTCTGATATGAAAGCCAGATAAAGAACCTATAAAAAAAAGAAAACTAAATACTGATACTTTGATGAATTACAGATTTAAAAATCCTCAACAAACTACTAGCAAACAGAATTCAGCATCGCATCAGACCTACCTGTGAGGCTGCTTCCTGCTACCTCCGTGAAAACTGGAGTGATTTTTTCCCACCTTTTCACTCACATATTTGACACTTGATATCTAGCTAAAATTCTGTACATTAAATCCTCTCTGTTCAAATAACTGGAGTGGCTTCTGCCTCTTGACTGAACTCTGAATGATGCTTTCTTGTAAAGACTTTGCCGTTACTCAGAGTGAATGGAAGCTATTGGCGAGTTCTTGTGAAAGGAGGATTCCTCATCTCTCTACCCCCAGTGAGTGATCTGACATACATCAGAAACCACTTTTCAAGACCCTATAAAAGGTTTAGCAGAAGAGATTCTGCACATGGAAACCCGAAGAGGCTTTAATTGAACTGCCTAAAATTGTCAAAAAAAAAAAGCTAACAAGGGTTTATTTCTGTTTTCCTTCTTCCAGCCACAGCTGCATCTGTTCCAGATCCCCTTTCCTTCTAATGCATTATCATAGAATATTGAATATTTATTAACTTCTAAATGTACTACATCATTTTATCTAGAGGAAAACTTCTCCCCAACATCTCTATTTATCTTTAAACATTACATTACCATAATTCTTTAAGCTTTTTATTAAGTACTAACTTTTTGTTATATTTTGCATATGCTTTGAAACATGTACTGCATTTATTGTTTTGCTCATGGAACAAAATATACTAGTATACAGAGTGTAAGAAATACAAATCATTTTCATTTAAAAAACCTTAGTTTCTGTCATTACAACAAATCCATATTAAGCATATCCATTTTAGTTATTCTCCTAAATCTGCCTGTTGTTTAAACTGTGATTAAAATTAACTCATGCCTCAGTAGGTAGGATCATGTAATTAAAATGCAAATTTCAGTATAGGTCATTGCTCACTGCATAGCGAAAAATAACTACATGTGTTGTCATGACATTCTACTATATGTCAATTTGTTAGAATATACTTTGAGGCTGGCTTGACAAACTAATTCTCCCTCTAGATTTATAACTCATTCTTGAAGATGAAATCAAAGTTAATGAACCAGAAAAGTTTCCACATTTGGTGAAAAAAATTTTCTTGATTCCTTGCTATGTAAATGGCATGAGTCTCCTGCTATGAGAATTGTAGGCATTCTAATCAGAAAGAATGAATCTCCTTCAAATTCAATAATATCAAGTGCTGCTTTTCTATAGTATTTCAGAAATATATTGGCATTTTTTTCAAAATATAATTAAGACAAAATTTACTTAAAACTGTAAGAATTGCTATGTCACAAAAAATCATCTAGATTTTCTTATTTTTGTGTAATAAGTTATATATGTGATTATTTTTGTCTTATTTAAAAATTATTTTTAGAACTTAAAAAAATTTTTTTAATTTTATTTTTGGCTGCATTGGGTCTTCATTGCTGTGCGTGGGCTTTCTCTAGCTGCGGTGAGCAGGGTCTACTCTTTGTTGCAGTGCGTGGGCTTCTCATTGTGGTGGCTTCTCTTGTTGCGGAGCATGGGCTCTAGGCACACGGGCTTCAGTAGTTGTGGCACGTGGGCTCAGTATTTGTGGTATGCGGGTTCAGTAGTTGTGGCTCGCGGGCTATAGCCCGTGGGCTCAGTAGTTGTGGCGCACGGGCTTAGTTGCTCCGTGGCATGTGGGATCTTCCCAGACCAGGGCTTGAACCCGTGTCCCCTGCATTGGCAGGCGGATTCTTAACCACTGTGCCACCAGGGAAGTCCTTCAATTTTTTAATGTTTATAAATAATATCTATACAAATGTTCAATAAAAATAAGTCAAACATACAGAATATGTAAAATAAAACATGAAAATTGGATCTTCGCTCTCCTATAGATCTTCACCCTTCTCTGGAGACATTCGGGGGAAACCATCTCGTAGAAATCATCCTAAACCTTTAAAAGAAATGTTTGCACATAGGCCTAAAAAAGCCCCAACAGATGGATTCATGTATGGGTGAGTGTTTTATTTTTGAACGTTAATTTCTGCACACGTAGACCTATTTGAGTATAGTGGTATTATAATCTACAGAGTGACTGTAACAAATTTATGTAATAATTTCTATATTGGTGGGACAATTGTCTTTATCTTTCTATTACATGTAAATTTTTTTCTGCTAACATCCTTTAGGAAAGAACTGTTGAGCCCAATGAAATGTGCAATTTAAATTTTGGTACTTAATATAAAACTGCCCTCCAAAAATTTTGTAACCATTCATACTCTCACCAAGAGTATTATATGAGAATGTCTGAAGATTTAAATGTATTAAAGGTTTTTATAAACATTAATACATCAATTAAATCTAACTGATGATATCTGTGCTTCACAAAATATCTGTATTCACCAATTCATTAAGATATGGAGAATATAGCTAAAATTTAGCTTTGTACATTTTCTGTCTTCTTATGTATTTTGCCTGACCATAATGAAATCATAAGCAATTGAATTCACAGTATTTCATCTGGATTTTCAAATACATATTGCAATTTATCAATGTCCTCTACAAGGGATACATTCTCGATAATGAATACAAGAGCTCAGGGAAGTTATTCTTTTCTGTTGTTGCAAGAGACTCCTTTCGTCTGTTCTAAATCTCAAAATCAAGGCAACATAAACTCAGGACATTGTGAGCCATCCACACCGCCCTGCAGTTCTGCCCTCACCACAACAGGCTTAGCTTCAGCCAAGCCTTTCTTAACGCTTCCATACTCAGAAAGCACACATTTGAATCACGCTAGACTAACACTTTGAGAGTGGCCTGAGACTTTGCGATGGTTTTCTCATTACCACCAAACACCCACCCTAGACTCATCTTGCACTTGAATTTTGATGAAGACATTGCTCCCATCTCCCCAGTTTTTAAACAGGCCCCTTCCCTGTATTAAATGCTTAAGAGCAGCCTCGGAAGCCTTAGCAATCTTGCCAGTGTTTTCTTCCTCTGCACTAGGCTTTCTGACATCACGCTGACTGTTGTTTTAACCTCTCCAGAAAGTGAGTTCTGAGCCTACGTCACTTGCATTTATGAGCCACATCTGATCCAAGTTACCTGCATCTCCGTGTGCAACTGAGACCCTCACGGGGGCCTGGAGTCACTGACCATGACTCACTGCTCTGATGCCCTGGGAGCTCTGCCTTCCTGGACACCCTTCTAGAGAAGGTTAGGAGTCTTGGCTTCGTACTCAGTTAACACAGAGGACGAGTCATATTCGTACAGCGAGGCGCAGACAACAGATCCCATTCAATGTCACAGACATCCTCACAGACGGTGTGGTGGGCAGTGTCACTGTGTGTCCAACTTAGGTTTAAAGACAGACACTTTACCAGGTTCTTGCGCATCTTCTTGAGGTGCTGTATTCTTGTACAATAACACGTATATTTCACCCTTTATTAAAAATAGTGGCTACTTATTCCCTGCTCTTCACTTTGCCATTGGCACCTGACGAACTTTCGTGGAGGGTCTTCTAGACAGGTGCCAGGTGAGGTAGCTCACCCCCTTGATGGTGGGTCACTATGCCACTGGCGGGACGTGCAGGCCGCTTCGGGCCGCTCGGGGGCGTGGCTCTGGCTGTCCTCATCAGGCTCCGGGGCTGGCGTGGTTCTTTATCTCAAGACGTATGGAAACGCTTAACCACCGTCTCTCTTCACACGCTGCCTCTCACACGCTGTTTCCAGTCTTTCTGCAGAGAATGTCCCTTTTTTGGAGCTTCTCATTCTAAACTTCAACTCTTACATTATCTTTCATAGTTTCACCCCTTTCTGTATGTGCCACATTCTGATGATACTCTCAGACATGCTATTTCCAATTACATATTTTATCTTCATTTGTATCTATGCTATTATTCAATTGGTTAATTGATTATAATTTCAAATATACTCATATTTTGTTCATTTTTGAACTTCTGTGGGGTTCTTTTGCAAATCCACATTTTTGGACACCATCTCCTGTTCTTGACTTACAGTTTCCACTCCCTTATTTTTTTTTAAAAACACAACACATGATAAGTAAAAATAGTTGTGGACTGTTCTTTAATGTCCACACTATGCTTTCCCTTCTAATGGTTTATTTGCTCATATGGTTTATACGTCTGATTAAAATCTCTTCTTCCGTGAGGTGGTCTTACTGAGAGTCTCATGCCCCCTGGAATGTGAGGGTGTCCCTGAAGAGCTGGTCCCCAGCACTGGCCCCTGCTGCGCACAGTGACTTTTTCCAGTTCCAGATCCCTTTGTGTTTTGCTTTTATTTGAATTTCTCTGGTTGGGGTACATGTATCACACGGGTGGCACAAAATCAAAACCAAATCCCGTAGGAAGCAGAAGAGTTCTGTTCTAATGTATCTTGGATGATGTCTTTTTGGTTTTGTTTGAGACCTAGAGTATCACAGATATGAGGGGACTTAAATACTTTAACATTATGTCTGAGTTATTTAATAAAAAGCATATGTATAAACATACATATTTATATCAAATCTGAGCTTCAGAGAACACTACATGAAAATTAAGTTAGGAAGAAATCTGAGATGAAAGCAACTAGTCCAAGGTAAGAGTCCTGTCTGAGTGCTAAATCTGGATGAGAAATGAGATTATGTATGATTTTCAATTTTTATTCCTTAATGTGGCTCAGATTTTAAGTAGAGGAGGTACCTTGACCTCCTAACACATCATCGCTCGCACACCGTGCACGTGAGTTTTTCCTGTTATGCATATACATGAATGTTGAACTATAAACTAATCCTATTTCCTGAAAGACTTCATTAACATGGTGGAAAGTAGTGAGGGAAAAATCTATTAACTCCCGCTTTCAGTTATTAAAGTGCCAAGAAGAATTCACTATAATTTCATAATTGTGAGATACTAAGATATTTGAAGTAAAATTTCACTATATTAAAAGGCTAGCAAATAAAAACCCATAAATGCTTATGCTTATCTGTGTTTATTATGTATGGGTAGGAATATTAAACAATTTTTATTATGATTTGTTCTATATGCAAGCTTTTTCAGATTCTTATGACTTTGCTCCAAAACCTAGATACATGCAGAGGTGGCGAGGACTGTCCCAAGTCACTGAAGGGCATGTGTAGGAAGTGTTCCATGTCGTTGCCATCATAAATAAAGCATAGCTCTGGCGTAGTCAGGGTTATGAAATATTCACAGTAGTTAAATTACACTGAATATTAATACTTCAGGGCTTCCCTGGTGGCACAGTGGTTGAGAGTCCGCCTGCCGATGCAGGGGACGCGGGTTCGTGCCCCGGTCTGGGAAGATCCCACATGCCGCGGAGCGACTGGGCCCGTGAGCCATGGCCGCTGGGCCTGCGCGTCCGGAGCCTGTGCTCCGCAGCGGGAGAGGCCACAATGGTGAGAGGCCCGCGTACCGCAAAACAAAAACAAAAACAAAAACAAAAAACTTCACATGTTGAGAGTCTAAAGGGCAAGGGAAGTGATAACACAAATATTAGAGTCATTTTTAAGGAAAAATTCTTCATTCGTAGTTTTGGCAAGGATTCCCCAAATGAGTAGGTCTACATTTTCATATATCTGTGAATATGAAACGACCCTGTCTAGTCCTGGGCCTGGCACTCTTCCCTCACGGCTGAGGCTTCTATTTGAATAATTTATCCTTAATGACTTCTTCCCTCTGCTTTAGCCCTGCGAAACTGTTAAACTGTTTTTCCAAGATGTCACCTGTGCACTCCCAGCCTCAGAATCACTTGGGACGGGATGGGAGCAACAAAGCCAGTTTCCCAGGCATCATCCCGGAGCTAGTGCATCAGAGGCTCTGGGCTGGAGCCTGGTCTCTGCGCTGTGAACAAGGCCCCAAACACACCCACACTGCTGTGTGTCTGCCCAGAGCACCGGCTGGCTCAGGCGCGGGGCCTGAGGAGGCGTGCCGGGTACCCTGGGCTGCACCAAGGGGAAGACAGGTCAGAGCTGTAGGCGCAGCGCGCTCTCCAAGGCTCTGCTCACTCCTGGCTCGGTCACACGTGGCTCTGCGGGCAGCCTGGGCATCGTTAACGATACAACTTATACCAGGACATAAATTCTCTACTGCAAAGAACACACTTAAACACTTAATACACTAATGCAAATAATGGCATATATTAAGAAATTTACATTTGTTATCATTTACTTTTCAAAAATAAACATGTGAGATAGTTAGACTTACACAAATGCTACAGATGAGGGAGCTGAGGCTTAGATGAGAAAAGCAACCTAGTTTTGACAAGCTGAAGATTATTTTTAAAATTTTACCGTGGAAATTAACTTGCGCAGGGTGTACCATCTATGAATCAATATCGCAGGGGTTTAGATTTTGATCAGCGAGGTTGATGTCAAGTGTCAGAAGTCTGTGTCCAGCCATGGGTTCCCTGCCACTGTCACACACGCCAGACAGGGTGACTCTGAGTCCACAAGCTGAACCTGCACTTCCTTTTCTTATTCTGATTAATGTTTATATTATGTTTACGGAAGCAATAAAAGTTAAGTTTAGCAAAATAAAATTATAAGTGGAACCAGTTATTTTTATAATCAATTATTTTATTCTAACATCAATTATTAGTCCAATAAGTCAACTAAATTCTTAGCTTGATTAATCGGACATTATTTTCATTCCACACATTAATTTAGCCTCATTTTCAACACTATCAGCCAATTTTGAAAGTTCCCTTTAACTTTTAGGTCAATTAAACATAAGTCTCCCAAATGTTTAAGATACAGTAAAACTGTCTTATGTAAATAGCTGTCAAAGTTCTTCAGCACTGCATTCAGATAAATATAATTGTTTTGTCAAAATAGTTTTGACTTAATTCACTTAGCTCAAAAGCTTTTCTTATTAGTATGATTAGAAAAACCAGGTATATTACATAATATGAAAGAAATCTAATAAATTATGTATTTTCCTGAAGATGGCAAATGATAGTACCAATTATTTCCACATAAAACTAAATGCAATCAAGATTATCTTCTATTAACGTAATAGATAAAATGAAAGAAACATATGACTCGGCTTTGCGAGTGTTTCTCCATCTTACCTGCTGGTTTACAGGAAAGTTTCTGTTGATTTTTCTAATCTGTAAAAATAAATAAACAATAAAAGTGAGAACAACACAAGATCCCCCAAATTTTATGAGAATCTATTTTTAGTGAGTTTATGTAAACTGATACTTACATTGACTTACTAAAATCATTGCATATCTAACACCAATTACGAACTTTTTTTTACATTTTGCTAGCAAAATTATCCCAAATTTCATATAGAAACATTTTGGAAAGATTTCCATCTAATAATTTTCTCTTTATGAGAAATGAAAAGCCTATGTTTCCATAAAATGTTAAGTGAGAATCTGCTGAGAATAAGGAGTACCTTTGCCACGCGGCATGCGGGATCTTAGTTCCCCAACCAGGGATCGAACCTGTGCCCCCTGCAGTGGAAGCACAGAGTCTCAACCACTGGACCGCCAGGAAAGGCCCTAGAGTAACTTTTTATAATTTATTTTTTCACTTTGAAATCATATTATACTCGATCTGTTTTAACACTTAAGAGAACAGAAGAAATGGAATATTCAAACACTAAAGGATAATGTACACGTATCGAAATAGTTTTAGTCAGGACCTCAAATAAAATAAACATTTACTTTAAGACAATTTATTGGCACGTCATAAGAATTTAAAGTAAGTCTTCAGAGAAAGTTTCCTCTGTATTAAGTCATGTAAACAAACTTTAAAAGCCAAATGAAAATGAGAATCAGATTTAGACAAATGACCTTATAATACAAAAAAAATCTTTGTTCAACAGAATTTTTACTAATTAAAACCAATTATTTTTCATTGGTTTTCTAGAGAAGCTTAAATGATGCTCCCTGTGTGATATACTCTTACATCAGACTAAACACAGACTGCTTTCACTTAGAATATGTTTTGTTGAATTATTTTGGTTCTGCTTTCTTAGTTTTATTTCCCTTTTTCTTACCGATAAATGTGAATTAAGAGGAAATTTGATGAACGTGAGGCACAAAGTTGGAGGCACAAAGGGCTCATGTACGAGAACAGACTTACTGGCAGGATATATGTCACTTAAAATGTGAAAGAAAATAAAATTTGAGCATAGGTATGTGATCTCCACAGGGTCATGCACAAATCTCATATCCTTCTAACATTGCTACAATCATTTCAAGGTAGTTTTTGCTCTGGTGAGGAACCAGTGAAGGAAAATCTCTAAAACTATCGGTGCCTTCAGCTAAAATCAGGGTAGTCTGGAGATGGGTACAGATGGGTACAGAAGAGCAGACCCCTAAGCATGTTTCACTACCAGTCAAAAAACTCATATTGAATACTTTGTGGAACTATGCTTTTTACTAGTTTTTAAGGATTGCTATAAAATCCTACCAGCATTTTATGTGGACCACTTAGACTTAGAGTGAGTACTATCTAGCTTTGTATTTTTTAGCTCCCCTAACATGTAATTTTAGTTCTATGAATGACATAAAATGTATGACTGAAGTTAAATAAATGACACTTCTTTGCACAGTATTTACTTAAAATGGCATTCAATGAAAACTGTTTTTCAAAATCAAGCCTCTGCCATCAAATTTGCTTAAATGGGATCCTCCAGAGTAGTTCAAGAAAATAATATATAGTGCTCCGATTTCTATTTTTTTTCTGAATCATACTGGAACATCTCCTTCTAAATAGAAAATCACAGTACCTAAATGAACTAGACAGATATTTTCTGATTTATAGCACAAACACATGCGCACATACCACATTGGTAACATACAGCTCTAGGTTTTTAGGGTGGGAACAATGTGGCTAATCTGGGTTCATAGAGTCCAACCAGAGAATATGTTGAACAATTTTAAATTGAGATTAAAAACAGTAACCTGAACAAAATTCTTCATTAAAATGGCTGAAAGGGGGCTTCCCTGGTGGCGCAGTGGTTGAGAATCTGCCTGCTAATGCAGAGGACACGGGTTCGAGCCCTGGTCTGGGAAGATCCCACATGCCGCGGAGCAACTGGGCCCGTGAGCCACAACTACTGAGCCTGCGCGTCTGGAGCCTGTGCTCTGCAACAAGAGAGGCCCCAACAGTGAGAGGCCTGCGCACCGCGATGAAGAGTGGCCCCCCCTTCCCACAACTAGAGAAAGCCCTCGCACAGAAATGAAGACCCAACACAGCCCAAAATAAATAAAGTAATTAATTAATTTAAAAAAAATGGCTGAAAGGATCAGAAGAAAACAAATGAATTCTTTTAAGTTATCACGGTGTGAACAAGAAAGAAAGAAAGTTGAGGTTTCTTTATAACCCTTGCTTAGAGGTAGCAAGGTAGAGATGTCAAGCGGTGCACCGCTATAAATGGTCTTTTTCTGATTTTTCCCTTCTATCACTTAGCATTATCTAATACTGTTTATTTTATTTTAACTTATTTTTATATTATGATTCCCCAGAAAACAAGATCACGAGGTCATAGATTTCTGTCTGTTTCATTGAATACATCACTTCTAGCACCTAGACGTCGGCCTGGGTCTTAGTGGGGGCAAAATCAATATTTGTTGAACAAGTGAAGAGACAGAATATCTCAGAACAGAGTCAAACTCTTGTACTTGACCTCTAACTTAGTCTTGAATGCAAGTTACTTCTAAAGAAAAAAAAAATCTAAATTCCTAGCTTTGAATGTCTATAGTAATTGTAATGGCTTCGATACCTAGAGTTTATACCATAATGGGAAGGAAAAGAATGCTGATTTAAAAGCAAGTTGTCACCTCAGAGGAAGACTAGCTCCTCGGTGGACACAAAAATACAGAGGGGGAGGTGGGGGGGGGGGCGAGGGATCTGGGCTCCTGCAACTTGTCGCCTTAGGTCAAGTCTTGAGGGACTGGACACAGAAAAGCACATTTAGTCTGGGAGTCCCAGTGGAGAGAGCTCTGGACTCTTCCCCCGGTGCTCATGGAACCCCCATGTCAAGGGTGGTTTCCAAATGATGGGAGAGCTGAAGGCAGAGGATGTGTTTCCATCTGCAGGAGAGGTTCCGAGATGTCTCCTGCCTGCGAGGCTGGTGAGAAAATCCTAGCGACGCTGGAGGACTAGACGCAGCTTTCTGAGCTGTGAGCTGGGGACGCCAGTGGGACCACACACGTCAGAGCATCAGAGACCACGGTGACGCTTGGCCAGCCGGGAGGAACTTCTCCGCAGGGAGTTTACAGGGACGTGGTCTCCGCAGGGTGAGGGGGGCGGGGTCCCCTCTGTACAGAACTCTGGGTATAGCCTGGCTCTGGCTTGGCTCTCACCAAGCCCCCACCCTCTGCCCACCTGCTGGCTCCCTCTCTCCCGCCCTCCCTCGCTCCCTCTGTCTCCCTTGCACTTTTTCACCTGGCAAGAGTCTTCTTTCTTTTTCTGTATGTTTACCTGAGGTGCACAGAGACTAAATAGCATTCAGTGACCCCAGAAGGTGGTGCAGCCCGGGTCTGCGTGACACAGCAGGCCTGGCTCTGGGACTGCATAACCAAGAACCAGGTCTGCCATGAAAACCCAAGCAGAAGTGGCTGGTGACCTTCTCTTGGGCCCTGTGTGTGGGTCCAGCTGTGTTTGCCCTTCCCTTGCTGCAGGACCCTTGACTGCAGAAGGTCTTTTCCACCTCATCTCCCCTCTGTGCCCACGTGACCGACCAGCACTGTCAGTCACAGCCGGCTGTCCCATGGGGCGTGTCCTGTGCTGGCCCCACCTCCTCTGAAGCCCCGCCCTGAATCACAGCGGGGGGGCCTCTGTTCCTTCTGCTGCCACCCTTGCCTGGGGCCCCTGGGATGCCTGTCTTTCTGACCCGGAAATCTACAACTGGCTCAGAGATCCTGATTCTTCTTAACTAGCATCTGATTTAATCCTCTTTCTTAGTATCATCTCAGAGCTTTGTAATTGATTGAAAGAACCCCATTTATCCACTTTGCTAATGATTTCCAAGTGAGTAAAATCAACAGAAATGCAAAAATAATGGCAATCTGTAGATTAATACATATTTTGGACTAAAGGGAACAGTTGGTACTAAGACCTGACATATTCTTGCTATGCCAAAATATAACACAGTGTTCTACTTTTATCAGAAATTCAATTCTGGAAATTTAATTGTTATGACAAATCTCAATATGTAAATTTTGACATTTACTTTAACTTTCAGAGACAGTGAGAACTAAACACAAAGACATGTTTGTGAACCAGAAATGATTTATAGAAACACATCTATGGGATGGCTATGCTAAGAAGAAAAATAATTTAATCTTATAAAGATATGCAAAAACTTTTCTAAAAATGTAATCCCAAAGTAATAAAAATAATGGTAAAGTAAATGCAATAAGTAAAAGAAAAAATAATGCTTTTTTTACATCATATAGAATCAGCATTTATATCAAATTAACAAATACCATGGTTAAAAATTAAACGTATAAAATCCATTTAACAAGAGACTATGAGAATTACCCTTATCATTAATGTGTAACAGTGACATTAAAAATTATAGCCAAGATAATATGGTAAAAATAGAATGTAAAAGTACGACTATTAGAAAGAAGAGCTTTGTATGGCATTAATGGAAGATAATCTACTTTATTATAAATGCCCAAGACAATTAGATTAAAAATGACTTAGTGATTTCAAGGTGTCTGAATATGAAATATGTTTATCCAAATCAACAATCTTCCTAAATTTGAAAAAAAAATAAGAGAAATAAAACAAAATGCTTTTTAATCAACCTAATAAAAATAAATTCATAATAATCAACCTAATAGGAAATTATAGATCCATTGCTGAATGTCAACTTTCTTCCAAATTAAAATATTATTTGGTGGTGCTATTCTAAGTGCAACTATATTTAGACCTTTATGGGCCCATCAAGAATAAAAGGTCAAATACACCCAAAGGTGTTTAAGGTTAATCTCAGGGGGCTATTTGAATGCATTACAGAATTACAGTCATTAAAACAGGGTTTTACCCTGCCAAACTAATTGTGACAATGACTTCTGATAGAAACTTAAACATTGAACCTAAAATATATATTACTGAGTTAATGATAAAGATTGTATTTTAAATTTGAATAGAGAACAAAGCTGGAAAAGGTGTTTAATTACTTGAAAATGATGTATCACCCACAAACTCCCAGTGCAACTCGTATTTAATGCACACGTATTTAAGACGGGATGGGGTGGCCTGAGGCACATCAACCATCCTACTGAGGGCCACAGAGATGGAAAGATAAACCTAGTAAAAGCACTTTGTTTAAAGACTTCTGAGAGCTCCCACTGTAACTAGGGTGAGGATGGCTTAGAGTCCGGAGATGAGATGACGAGCTGACAGCTCAGGGCCACTAGGCAAGCTCGGGGACAGACGCCCAGACGGAGAGCATGTGGACAGACAGAGGAGCAGAGCATGTATTTTCTCCTGGGTTTACAGGGGCAACACGCGAGATCTGTGCAGCTTCAAATGCAACACTGCTTTTCACCTCAAGACAGTTGCTGGAGTCTGAATCTGAACAGGACAAAAGGCTAAAAAAATTAATCTGAGAACCTCTGAAAACAGACCAGAGTTTTGTAAATCTGTGCTGAGAGAGAAGCCAGGAGAGTTCAGAGCCCGGGGGTAGATGTGTTCGGGGATAGACATGCTCTCAGTCCCCAGGCTTGGGGCGGGCGGGAGGGTGGGCTGCGCCTTTGGGGCAGAAGAAACAGAAGCAGAGCCTTACAGAAAGTTCAGCCCCGCCTGATTCAGCTGGATTAAGACATCAATCTTAGTTTATGAGACTAAAGAACGTATAGAATCTTTTCCTAGACAACACCTGTATTAAGATATAATTAGCCATCTTTTACAAATCAGTATGCCAGAAAATTCATAGGGCACTATTACATTAATGGTATATTTTAAATGATGTGTATGTCAAATAAGTGTATGTCAAATAATAATCCATTCATTATTTATGATTTAAACAAACAGCAAAATATCTATTAGTGCATTCAATGTAGCTAGGAAAATGCCCATGATTAAATGTTAACTCAACAAAGGATAATACCATCTACACAAGAGGACGGTAATTTTATTTTATATATGTCAACAAAAGCACACATTTGAATGTACATGTAACATATACACTAATAAAAACACTAGCAATAAATATACCATTATTATTGTAATAAATTTTCATTTTTATTCTATTCTGAACTTTAATAAATACCTAAAGTCTAAAATTATTATGAAAGCACATATTTTAAGATATATTTTTACCAACTCTGTTATGTCAAATGGCAAATAGGGTTTAGTGTTTGATTTTCTAGGAAGCAATATGCCCAATAGATATAAAAACCAAGTAATATAGATATACTCTTGCAGGAAGAGAAGTTTGAATAATTTTTTAAGAGAAAGAACACATTAAAAACCCAACATGAGAAGAATCTTCACATTTGGATGAAATGGAATAGAAAAGACAGTTCTTTTTCAAGCTTTTACAATTTATTACTGAGAAGAGTACTTTCGGCCTACCACCTACGTACTTTTGTAAAATGTTAAATAATATTAAGAAAAAGATGTATCTTATTTTATCAAACATTTTCACCATTTATTTTGCCTTCCTACTTTATTCTATTACATTAGTGATTTTTTTTTCTTATGGGAATCTTTGGTATTAATGAAGTCTTATTTAAAGAAACAAATGTTTTAAAACTCTATTATATGCAATAGTATATTCTTATATTATTGAAAGGTTAATTTAAATCCAGTAGCTTTTTCATTAGAGAATTTTCATTAGAACTTAAATTTAAAATTAAATTTAAAATTTGTGACTCCCCTTAAAAAACTTGAAGGACACGTATAAAGGCATTGAATACTCACATTACAAGTGTTTTTCAGATTATACTTCTTACACTCAAACAAACTGAAAATAAAATGATGATTCTACTACTTTATAATTTACCCAACATCAAAAGTGAACATCTGCTTAAATATTATGAACTGTATTTTTTTTTTTTTTTTTTTT
>NW_006790942.1:1765161-1781351 GCF_000442215.2 Lipotes vexillifer | reverse complement strand
CCCGAGCCCGTGTCCCCTGCATCGGCAGGCGGACTCCCAACCACTGCGCCACCAGGGAAGCCCTATGAACTGTATTTTAAGGAATAATATTCACTTTGAATGCTGGGGGGGAATGATAATATGTGTCCCTCTTTTTCTTTGAAAACCTTTAATTGAATGTTAATGATGGAAACCCCTTAAAGGAAGTCTAGTTATTGCAGGTCTGTTAAACTGAGAATAATTACACAACTGGTTCTAATAAAGATATGTTTCGATTTAATTTATTAAAAATAAAATTTGGAGTAACAGGAGCGTCCATTTGTTTTAAGTATTACTCTTATTTTTTAATTCCTTAATTTTGTATATTCAATTTTAGCATCACCAACTGTATCCAGAAACCAAAGCAGTAATGTTGTCTTTTGACATTCTCTTTAGACAAAAAGAAAAATACATAAGATATTCAAATATTCTTTTAAAATATTTTTCTCTTCCTGCATTAAACGTCTTTAGGGATTTTTTTCCAATTAAATGTTTAAAGATAAGTGATGGGCTTACATTTAAACAATTGTTATCCTAATTCTATTACACTTTCACTTTTGCAACCTCATGTGCATGTCAAGTTTGATGAGTGATGTGCTCTCAGGATGGGTGCTGCAGGACCCTGCTCACAAGGTATATTTTCCCATGAAAATTAGTTTTGAAGATTTATCCAAGGAAACAATTCTTATGGAAACAAGAAATGGTCCCCCAATTTCCTTAGAGATTCGTGGCCAGTGTTAGTTAGCAGATGTGTAAGGACCCAGAGAGATCTTTATTCCGTAGATATAAGTCCTCCCGATGATACATGATGTTAGTGTGGGTGCATCACGGCAATATATCCAATCTGAAGCTGTTGATAAAACTGCCTTCACCAGGAAAGGGAAGAATCAGAAATGATTTCTGCCTCAGGAGCCCACACTTCAGCTCAATTTTTTCATCCATTTTTCTCAGACTATGGATTCTACGCCCTGGCCACCTTGGTTATTCCCCAGGCCCATGGGTACAATGTAATTGCCTGCCTTGCTGCTTTTAAAAACCTATCAATTAAGAGTCCATCAGGATGACCACCCAATGTTATACCCAAGTGAACTTTCTTATTTTTTCTAGTACCAGAACTTTTCAATTTTACCTGTCGCCATCCTTACGATTAGCATGTATATGGTATATATCATACATAGTATATATAATACACACACACACCATCTTACTGTGAATTAGAAGCCTAAAAGCTAACAGTAGGTTGCAGCCATTTACAAATGTCTAGCTCTTTGCTCAGAGCTAACTTATTCTTCCATGAATTCACTGAACTCCAGAAATAACTGTATGTCAGACGTGAAGGGATGCCAAGGGTACCAGATCCCTGTCCTCAGGAACCCTCTGGTAGAGTTGTTGGCCAAACAGGCATGTCTTTGGCATGAGTGTTAGAGCAGGTCGCACATGTGAGCAGCGGGGACCCTGGCCGGAGGCGGGGTGTGCAGGCAGCGGGGACCCTGGGCCGTAGGCAGTGATGGGATGTGTTTTATCGGCCAGTGTTGGACACAGGTGGAGAGAATAGGTCCATCATTGCCAAATTATTAGTCAGGCTTCCTAAGGAGGGGAACGTGCAGTGTTTACAGTAAGAATCCAGCCTGGATCCTCGGGAGAGGCCTGCAGCTGCCCCTGCTCCCTCGGGTCTGGCTGTTAAGCTCAGTTTCCGAAGACGGCAGTTCTAAGAAACGCTCCATGGAGCCACTGCAAACTCCCAGTGATTTCTCGCGTGACATCCTGGGGCCTTTCACCTGCGTACTTAGCTCTTCTCTCCCGCACGACGTCCGCTCCTGGGGGGGAACGTGGACTGCTCGGTGCCCTTGGTCGCACCTCCTGAGAAGCAGAGCCCGAAGAGGATGTACAGTCCTCAGGAGGCAAGAGTCATAGGTGAAGGGAAGGGAGGCCGGCAGCAGAAAGCAGGCATCAGCTGGTGAGCGGTCCGTGTGCCCGAGCTGCCCAGGGCTTCTCATCAAACGCTGTCGGTTGCTCACCAGGTGTGACCTGCCTTCAGAGCCTCGTGCAGTCACTGTGTTTCCAGATGGTTCACCCAGTGAGCAAGGGGGAGTCCTCTGTTAGCCTGCTTCCTTCTGCCACCCAAGTTGCACTGGACAAGGTATGCCCCGGGGGAGGAATTACCCCACGTTCCCGTGGAGCTTCCGTCGGCCTGGGAGCAGCTGTGGGCCCAGGACAGTCAGCTCCTGTCACTATGATTACGACCAAGGCCACGTGGAAGTCCAGGCCTGGGCAGGGGTGGCAGAAGGGTGGGTGTGTCGGGGCAAGGGTCCCTGTGCGGCGCCTGTGGCTTTGAGGCCCCTGGAACTGGGAATGCCCAGCCGGAAGAAGAGAAAGAATGAGGCCCAAAGGGGAGTCGGGGCCGGGGCCAGGCGGGTAGAGCCCAACCGGACCAGGGCTGGCACGGAAGCTGTCAGTAAAGCTGCCTGTTTGCTTATGACCGTGCTTTATAGTTAACATCAAGGCAGACGTTCTGGATTGAGCAAGTAAATATCAGCTAATATTCTCCAATATCAAGAATTCTTTAAGAACTTTAACTGTTGGTGAGTAGTTTTCTGAGACACAGGGTAGGTTGGCTAGTTTACATATGCACACAACAGAATGGCCAGCTCGTCCTTGCCTTTCTTCTGATTTGATTTACTGACTCTGCCATTGTCTGATTTCACCCTCTGTAACGCATTTTTGGTTGACATCTGCATGTGTGAAGTTTGCATTTTGGTGTGTGAGGAGAAGCAAGGCAGAAAACAACACACTGCACTAAAGTGCATCTGAGGACTCAGAAAAATCCGCAGCTATAAAAAGGAAGAAAAAGTCTCCTTAAGTGACACCCATGCCTGTCAGAACCACACGCTGCCACCTCTGATCACAGACTTCAGTTGCTGTTCGGTAGATCTCCTTTCTGCTGGGCTTTGTTTCGTCGTGACTCTCAATTCACCTACAAGCCGTCGAGTCTTTCTAACGCGGGGACACAACAGAAGTTGCTTCTTCAGCTTCCCACAGCCGACGGTGTTATGGAAAAAAATTCCCTTTTTTCAACTTGCAAGTGTTTGCCATCTAAAAGAGCAGAACTCTATGGATTAAATATGACTCCCAAATAATGTTTTTTGCTCCTGCAGGTAAATGGGTAAAATATAGGAAGATGGCTGAAATACATCCTGCAGGAACTCAAATGACTGATGAAATGTGTGTGTGTGTGTGTGTGTGTGTGTGTGTGTGTGTGTGTGTGTGAATCCCGAAGGACTGTGATCAATCCACAAAAAGCACAGGGGTGTTGGTTGTTCATGCATTATTTTTAGAATTAATATGTTTTTGGTATTAAGCAGTGTAGTAGATATTGTTGGTTATCTGACTCAGAAGCCATTCACAATCTTCTCTTCTTGGTTCTCCCACTACAAACACTAGAAAAGGCAGAGATTAGCCCCCCCACTCTCCAGCCACCCGCCCCTCAGAATCGTCATGGGGCCGAGTTCAGGAGAAGTGAGCATTATTAGTCCACTAAAGGGTTTCTGGGAAATTTTCTCTCATCTTGATGAAAGGGGAGAGATGTAGCTGGTGCTACTTATACTTCTCCCCTTTCTTTCCTGTTCTGAACACTGAAGTGATGTTTGGAGCTATTGCAGCCCTTATGTCACCATCAGGGGGCAAACATAAGGTAAAAGCCAACACTCTAAAGGTAGAGGATAGTAGTAGCAGTGATGTGTGTAGGCAGAGGATGGGTTCTGGGTGGATGGTGGTTTCCAGCAGATGCCCGCATCCACAATTCTTCTCATTTGGGGAAAAACCCAACTCTTTACTCTATCAGTATTTAGGGTTTCTCTAGTTTGTCATCGGAAGCACTCTCAGTTGATACAAACATTTGGGGAAAAGAGTCTATTCTCTTTCACATAATAAAATATGAATTATGTATTTTGAAAATCTCATATATGCCATCATTCTTATTTAAGATCACAGTAATTTTCATTGAACCACTAAGAATAGAAGCATTGGGACTTCCCTGGTGGTCCAGTGGTAAAGAATCAGCTTGCAATGCAGGGGACATGGGTTCGATCCCTGGTCGGGGAACTAAGATCCCAAGTGCCTTATGGCAACTAAGCCCGCGTGCGCGCGCCACAATTACTGAGCTCATTCGCCTCAACTAGAGCCCGCGTGCCACAAACTACAGAGCCCATGCACCCTGGAGCCTGTGCGCCACAACTAGAGAGAGAAAGCCCGCATGCCACAACTAGAGAGATGCCCGCGCACCACAGTGAAGATCCTGTGCACCACCACAAGTATCCTGCATGCCGCAACTAAGACCCCACACAGCCAAAAATAAACAAAATAAATACATAAACAATAAATCAATCTTTTAAAAAAGAATAGAGGCATATTACATATACATATATATTTATATCTGTCTGCGCGTGTGCGCGCGCACACACACACACACACACAAGTGATACATTTCAAGCAGCGTACTCCATTCCAATAAAGGAAATGCATGCATAGGATATATATGGAAGAATTTAGACTAGAAGAGATCCCTTTATGTTAGTAGGTAACCTTAGTAGAAATGTTGCATGAAATTCTCTCTGCTTATCATCCAGGGTTGATTTTAGTGCTGGAGCGGTAAAGAGTGGCTGGAAAGGTTAGATACATGAAATGCTTGCTGAAAGAGAGCTTTGTCTTTTATTGTCTTCCGTCTGTCTCTTTTAAAGATGAGGGAACTGAGGGGTAGATCTGTGGCTGCCAGAAATATAGCTGCTTAATGGTCTAGTCACTACTAGACATTTAACTCATCTTGTCCCGTTTTATCAACATTGTTATCCAAACAACCATCTTTCAGAAGATGAAGAATCTTAAATGACAACTGGACAAAACAAAGATGTGCAACCTCACATACAATAAGCAAGTCGATACGGCCATTTATTGGTGGTTTATGGATTAAATAATTTAATTTAGAGTGCAGCTGGAGAGAAGAAAAAGTGCAAATGTTTCAGCATCGTTTAAGGGCCAGGATGTCTAAAGCACTTTTTCATTTAACCCTCACAGTGGCTGGAGCTAACAGTGACCGCTGACGAAGGGGACCACGAAGCCCAGTCCCAGAGCTGGTGAGTAGAGACCAAGGCTCCACGCCGAGTCCCTGACACTGCAGCCATGCTTTCCCCATGGCAGCCATGCCTCTGCAAAAACATCAGCTTAAATTCCCTTTGATCAAACAGGAGCGTGTTCGGAGCTATGCTTCCATCTTCCTTCACTTTCTTCTTGCCCTTTATCCCTCCCCCTTTCTGTGGTATTTGAAGGCTCCCAGCCCTGCCCGGCCCACTGAGGCACTGAGACACACAGACCCTTCCCACTCCAAAGACAGTCCCGGTTCAGGTGGCTTTAGCTCAGCAATGATGATGACTTTTCTTGTGATATTCTTACAAATGAGTTATTTTGAAAGGGTCTAGGGATTCAAATAATATTGTAGGCTGCTTTGCACATGGACAAACTAATAATACAAATATTAGGTTGTTTTCTCTTATATGTAAGTGCATTTCATGGTTATTCCGAAAAAGTTAAATGTGAAAGAGTAAAAGTATGATTTTCAAATTAAACCATGAGATTTAGATTAAGTGAAAAAAATTCAATAGATTTATTTTGAAGATAAATAGGTGCTATATTCGTTTTCTATTACTGAAATAATAAATTACCACAAACAGTGCTTTAAAAGAAACACTAATCCGTGATCCTGCAGTTCTGTAGGTCAGCAGCCTCAGTGGGCCTCGCTGGGATGAGATCAGGGTGAGGGCAGGGTGGTCTCTGTCCGGGGCGGCAGTGTCCGCTCGTCTTGGGCAGCTTCTCCTGGCCTCCTGCCCTCTTGGGGTCCTGGTCCCTCCCCATCCTCAGAGCCAGCAGTGTCAGCCCTCCCCCTCCCCATGCTGCCATCTCCCTACTCCTCTCGTTTTCCTACTTCGTCCACTTGTAAAGACTCTAGTGATTACACTGGACCCTCCCGGATAATCCAGGCTAATATCTCCGGGGCACATCTGGTTTGGGCGAGAGTGTCCACCCAAGATTCAGTCTCTGCTGATCTGGTTGGTGTCATCATATTGGAATCACAGAAAAGGACAAGAGGTTTCAGACTGACAAAAAACCCCACAAAACCCAAGGCAAAAAAACAATGCAATTATATTTGCTGTCTGAAAACATTTTTCTAGATCGTTGAATATAAAGGTTAAAAATATTCTGACAAAACTAAGTTTTCAACATGAAACACACAGAAATACGGGAAAGCAAAAGGAGAAGATATTCTCATGTCCACATCAGGGATTACACATTCCTCATATTTTTCTTAAATATTAAAAGAGCCCCAGCCTAAATATTTATCAGGATTATGCTGGTTTAAACTTATTCCCAGGAAATAAATAATGCATCAAACATTTTTTTCAACTTAAGTTTACAAATAATTCAATAGTTTTGTAGTAGCTTAAATAAATAAAAACTGTACAGTGACACAGATCAAATACCATGCATGAAGGCAAGAAGCAACCGGACCAGGGCACGAACCCGTGTCCCCTGCGTCGGCAGGCGGACTCTCAACCACTGCGCCACCAGGGAGGCCCTGACAAAACTATTTTGATTTTATTTTACCATTATCCAAGGTGGCACCAAACTAAACAATGGAAGATGACGCTTCAGAGAGACTCGCCTTAGAGCCGTGCTTGCGCAGAAGCCCGCTCACTTTACTTATACTACTCCCTTACCCCGTGGAAGCAGAGAGGTGGCAGGAGCCATGGGTTAGGGGGCTGGGTCCCAGCTAAAGCCTAAACCAGCTCCCGTACTTGAATAGATTTGTGAAGGTTAAGATTCATGGGTTGTAACAAACGGTACTTGCTTCAAGCTAATACTCTAAATTTGGGGGATCTCCAGAGGAACCAGAGGGAGAATTGGTGTAAAGATATCTAGATAGATGCATATATAGATAGATATAGACATAGATAGATGGATGATATATATAGATACAGATAATAGATATTTTAGCGCTCACATGCTAAATATCTATTTTCAGTTATTTAACTAATGTAGATGTTACAATGTTTGTGAATGGAAACTTAGGTGTCAATACTGTTGAGCTGATACATTGAACTAAAACTCTCAAGACAGAGTGATTTTCTTTAAACATTCCACAGTAGTTTTTATGATGGGTGTGCAGTGGTCCATTCTTAGAAGAACACCAAGCAGCTGATGAAAAGTTATGTATGTACTGAAGAAATTCACCAAGGCAGAGGAACCGGCCAGGAGCTCCCTGAATCACTACTTACGTTGTGCTTTGTGAGGCTGGAAATATTGGTCGCTACGGCATGCAGCCACTCGCCACAGTCCTCAGCAGAGAGGCACTGGATGATCCCACTGCAGACCCCGTCCACGGCAATGACTTGAAAAGCGTTCTGCCTGCGGAGATGTCAGAACAAATTAGATCAAAACATCGTCTCATTTGTCTGTTTGCGACTTGAAACAGTTATGTGTTCAAAAGCTCTTCTTTCAAACAACATAAATTCATATTTGCTTACTTCCCTTTTAAAAAAATCTGTTTTTAAATGGAACACTACAGAGGAACCCAGACAACACACAACTTTGAATGACTACAAAGCATCTTGAGATTCAGATACATTTGGAGAATCTTTGAGACGCATATCTAAGACATTTGAGCGGGATTCTTCCTCCAGTGTGCCGTAAACTTATACATAGATGTTTATCCATTATTTTGGCCACCATCAACTCCTCTTGACATTTTTCAATGCATTCCTGATGTACAGTGGAAAGATCGCACAAAAACCACACGCACAGATACCGAGCATCATATACAATCTTTTGCTGTCATGAGCTGAAGCACTTTGTCAGCTGTTAAGCCAGTTGTTCCTCATCTTCTCTAACTTGGTTTCGGACAAGAGGCTTGTAGTTCTCTAAATACTCACGCTTGAAATTTATGTGGATGTTCGCATTTCAATAACAACTAAACTTTCCTTAAAATGCCACTGCCACCCTAAATATCTCTATGGTCTTCTACTGAGTTTTTGTTGTCGTTAGAGAACATTCAGTGATGCCGTCCTAAATGGTCTGCAAAAGTGCTGTTGAGTTTAAAGCAGCTTCCTACAGCTTTCATTATTTAATTTTCTCCTCCTGTTTCAAGTTCTTGCATGTTTCAATACAAGCTTAATGGAGAGGAATGGATAAAAATCCCAAAATGAATGGAAAGTAGCCAAATGCCTCGTGGTGCAACATAATAAAGTGCACTCTGTTATGCACTTTAGAAAATGCACAAACTATCTTTAAATCCCAGCCATTCCTGAAGCAATAGAAAAATTGCGTAGTTCAGTATTCAAAATGCTATGTAAATAGTGTACATTTATATATTTTTCTCCAATTAAATTGCTTTTTTGTCTCTTCTGAATTTTGTAAGTAGGAGTTTGTGGATATTACACATGATTTCATTTCTGCAAACAAAGACACCCCAAGCGGCATTTCTCTGGCCCAGCTTCATCAGGAGGACTGTGTCACTCTCCTGTCCCATAAGACTGGTCCTGATTTCAGAACCGGACACGTGGCAGAGACTTCCACACCTACGGCTCTCTGCATCCACATTATTAATGTTTTCAGAGAAACTTGTTCCGATAGCCTTGACCAGCACTTTCAAACGATTACAGGGAAGTGTTCAAATATTCTTTTTTGTTTGCTCTTAAAAATACATGAAAAGCCTGAGACGGGACAACTATTGTCTGTCTCTTTGAAATAACGTTTTTTTTAATTTGTGACAAGAAAAAATATGCACAGCACAAAAAGAATACTGCAACTTCACGTGACTTTCTTAACTTTAATTTTGATATTCAAGAGTGAGTAAGACATTTAAAATATGCAGAGAGAAGCTCAACTATCCATGGAAGATGAGAACTAATTTGAGTTAGTAACATACATTTCTCTCTGCTCTCTGATTATCATAACCATTGCTTCACGCACCACAAATTAAAGCATGTCTTGAACATATTTGTACTCTCTGCTTTAAATGAATCATGGCAGCTGGATATTTTTAGCTGATTAGAGTTAATGCACTTAGAGGAAATCTGCAGTCTATGTAACCACACATGCTACACAGTCTCCACATGGAATAATTCGAAAGGACTAACCTTATATAAACCTAGGCTTATACACTAATATGTATCAATTTTTACATTCTGTTTCCACTTTTCAGGTTGATTTGTTGGAAACCCTTTCGTGAATATAAGTCAAGTATTTGAACAGTTTATTTGCTTACACACAACCTCTTACAAAATAAATCGGTCATAAAGATTATAGTCTGGGTTCTATTTCTGCCTCTGCTATTGAATAAATAAGAATATTGGCAAATTAGTCCACTTAGTTGCGCCTCAGTTTCCCCTAACAGAAAATGAGAAAAATACACTTCACAGATTTATGGAGTAACTGATGGGACCCCGATACTTTCACTAATCACTGAAGCTCCCTGAATGAGACATTAATGTGTGGTCTTGATGCAATATTTGAGGGAGTTTTGCAAGAATGTGTCACCCAGCACTTAGCAAGAACTGCAGTGCTGTGGCTGTATTTGCAGCTTTTAGAAAATGTAATTCTTTGAGTCAAGATAATCAGCAATCGTAAAGAAAAAAATTATTTGTTTTATCTTATTTGATCATATACTCTCTGAAATCAATAAACTACATTAGCCATTAAGTTAGTGTTGTAGTGCTGGGAAACATTAAACTTAACAATATTTGCAGTAGTCTTGAGGATTCTTAGACTAAATTGTGATTCTTTGCACACACACACACACACACACACACACACACACAGATACAAACACACACACACGGGCTGAAAAAGGCAGTGACTGACATGATTACAGTTGGAAAATCCGAACTTCTGAGCGCAGACTGTCCACTTTCTGCTTAGTATCATTTTTTCTATTTTTCTAAGGATTCTTGATCACAACTCTGGCAGCAAAACTTATTCTCAAATGTTGCTGAATTTCAGAGTAGTTTTATTCATTTAAAATACAAACCTAGTCGTTCTTTGTATGAGAAATAGATGGCTCACTAAAAATACTCATAAATAATTTTCAATATAACATGTGTTTACACGAAAACACATACATTTCTTATGACTACAACTGAGTTATTCATGTTTGACTCACTGTGCATCATAGGCCACGTGAAGGCACGTGTCGGAGATGCTGAATTTGTGAGGAGTGAGTCGGAGAAGGTATCTCAAGCGGGAGAAGTGAGAGCTGTAGAGACTCAACTACACAGGTTTGGAGTGGCTAGATGGACTTGTCCGGAAAGGGAGTGGGGACGTCATGGGGAAGCAGGCAGGCTCGGAGAAGGGTGTGAACATCCTGGAAGGAGCTGAGAGCCCACGGGACCCATGGCTGAACCTCCCTGGAGGCTTCCCATGGTCAGATTTGCGTGGAGTGGGCGGTCCTGTCACACCATGTAGGGTACCTGGCAGCTACGAGATGACGTGGGACCGAAATACACATGTGTTAGTGAGAGTGAAAATAAAACAGTGAGCTCACGGGATTTACAAAGGCGTTAGAAAGTCTGCGGGTCAGTGATTGCTTCCTTTCACAGAATATGAGGGAGCAGCCAGACTCCACATTGCTCCTGGGTTTTGGATCCAACTGGATGAATGGCTTAGACGCGGCAGAGGAGAGAAAGTGCACATTTTAGATGGGAGGTAGTTACTCCGGAACCAAAGAGCAGCGTGAAGGCGTGGGAGGTTGTGAGAAACAGGGGCTGTTTGGCTCGTTGCTGTCTGGGGCAGCGGTGAGTCATGAAGGTGGCAGTAAAGCAGAGCTTGATCAACGAGAGCTTTGCAAACCACGTGGCGGCATTTCCAACTAATCCCGAGTCTGGCAGGGCCGTGGGAACACCGACTCTTTGGAGTGAAAGGATCATATTGTATTTTATGATACAAATATGTTCTCTCTGTGGTGGATAAGAACGTGGAAAAATGTGAATGAAGGCAGGAGAGAAGCAAGGAGGGCGTCCCAGTACTCAGGAGGAACGTAAGATTGCGCCATGAGAGTGGTTCTCTGTGTGTAGGAAAGCACTGACTCAAGCAGTATTTGAAAAACGGGCCATTATTCTTGATCTGGTTATTAACAATTTGGGGAGATGATTAAGGAAGGGAAAAACTAAACCAACCAAACAAACCCGCTTGGGTTAATGATTCCAGCAAAGTGCTCTGTTTCTCAGAGTTCAGATCGTTTCTGCTCGTGATTCTACCTTGGGGCGCCATCTCATCACAGCTTTTATGGTTCAGGCTCAAAACCTGAACTGTTTGGCGAGGTTGTACAGAAGCTCTTCCAAACCATTTTGTTACCTATTTTCCAAAGCTGAAATTCACCAATCCGACACAAGCCCTGAACTTTTATTCAACAGAGGTTTTCCCCACTGTTCTCTTTGTCTGCAATGCCCTTCTGTCCCGCTTCAGTTAAAATCTGTAAGGTATTGCAAGTACCTTGATTTTATGCAGCTCTCCGACCTCTAATTTCTCTCTGTGTAAAATGAAGATGGCGACAATTGTCCTGCATACCTCACATTTTAAATACTTTTGTAATGAGAAGTTTTAGGTTTATAGCAACATTGAGGGCAAAGTATAGAGATTTCCCATAGACTTCCTGCCACACACACACACACACACACACACACACACACACACATACACACACACCCTCTCTGTTATCAACATCTCCCACAAGAGAGTTGCACTTTTGTTATAATTAATGAGCCTACATCGACAGGTCATATCACCCAAGGTCCATAGTTTAGATTAGGGTTTACTCATGGTGTCCCACATTTTATGGGTTTGGGCAAATATGTAATGACATATATCTATTATTATAACATAATCCAGAGTATTTTCACTCCCCCAAATATCTCTGCTCTGCCTCTTTGTCTCTCTCCACCTCCCAACTGCTGGCAACCACTGATGTTTTTACTGTCTCCATAGTTTCACCTTTTCCAGAAGGTCATATAGTTGGAATCAGTGTGTAGGATTCTCAGATTGGCTTCTTTCACTTAGTGACATGCATCTGTGGTTCTCCCATGTCTTTTCATGGCTCAGTAGTTCATTTCTTTTTAGGGCTGAATAATATTCTACTATCTGGGTGTACATAGTTTATTTATCCATCCCCCTACTGAAGGACATCTTACTTCCAAACATATACAAGGGGACACTGCATGGCTCACAGAGTAGGCGAAATCAACTAGGATCTTAATGTTATTTAGTTGAATATATTTTTTAAATCATCAGTTGTTCCGGCTCCACACAGAGCAGAGTCCTGGTGGACCTGCTGGCCTGTCTGTGAAGATGGAGGAAAGTCCATCCGTTCAGCGACTCCCAGTACATCTGCACAGCACCACCTGTGACAGAGCGACGGAAGAGCAAAGGCAGTGGTGCAGCCGACGGGGCCGCTGTGTCTCCTCCTTCCCCCTGGCTGCTAAGCACGAGCAGGAGACGCCTTGAGTTTTCTATCCCTTCCCCCATCACACTACGGGTGACATATCCTTACACACTGTTTCCCTTACTTTGCCGTCACTATCCTTCTCATAACAAACATTTTTTTCTCTCCAATTCACTCCAATAATTACTGTAGCCAAAGTCATCTTCAGCTCAATCTGTTTCTCAGTTTATTCAGTATTTCTGTTCTGTAGTTAATACCATCAACCACTTTCTTCTCCTTAATAACCTCCCCATTCTAATCCCCTGACTGCAATGTTCTGTCATATTTGGATGCTTCAGAACTGAAATGACACCTACTCTTCTAAATCGCTACTATACGATGAACATAAACTGTCTCACCACTGATAAAATAGCGTGATGTTCTAATTCAGCCTACACAGTGGTATATGACAGTAACACAACTTTGTTGCCATTAAATACGAGACGCATCACATCATCAGAGTTAAAATTATGGGCCTTGGCCAAACCAACCAGCACATAATATCCTAGATTTCGAACCAAGCTCAACAATTTTGTATATCTGTCATCTTGGGCCAATAACTTATCTTTTCTTTTTAATCCCCTGCTTCAGCTGCCACTGGACTGTGAGCTCCTTCACAGAAAGACGCAAACACAACACCTCCTACGTAGACATTAAATCAGTGCTTACTGAGCGAATGCGGGAACAATCTGACGTGCTGTGCGATCCACTCAGAATAGTGCTGTGTCTATAACTGCTTATTACTGTCATATTTACTGAGTGAAATTAATTCAATTGCTAAAGGCTGTTGATGTGTTGAGGTGCCATAAAAGTAAAAATGTAAGAAGTCATCTGGATTCATACAATTTCCTTTTTCTCATAAATTGCTTTAGCTAACCATTTTTAAATCATGTAACTACATAAATTTTTTAAAGTAAAAACAAAACAAAAGAAAACAAGTATACACATTAAAAATACCATTAGCAGAAATATTTCAAAAGTTCTTAAAGCAGAAGAAAAATAGAAACAAAAGAAAAAAAATAAAGAGAAACAGATTAAAGGTAGGATACATTTGAATAATAGCTGAAAATAATAAAATTTTAAGATACATACATAATTCAAATCTATCTATCTATAGCTATATATATATATATGCCCAAAGACAAGAAAGAAATAAAGGAATTAGCTATAGTGTTCTAAGTTTCTAGAATTTTCTGAAAGAGGCAAAATTAATAAATTGCATTAAACACTAATAAATCATGTATGGATGGTGCTATGGTCTGAGTGTTGGTGCCCCACCTCCTATTCATGTTTTGAAATCCTAGTGAGCAATGTGATGGTATTGAGAGGTGGGGCTTTGGGGACATGCTAGAACCATGGGGGGCAAGTTCTCATGAAATGGGGTTAGTGATTTATAAAAGAGCTTCCAGAGAGATCCCTGAGCCTTCCACCAAGTGAGGACAGAGTGAGAAGACACCAGATATGAACCAAGAAGGGGTGGGGGGGGCCTCATCAAAGGACTAGAACATGATTTAGGTGCCTTAAACTAGGACTTCCAGCATCCAGAACTGTGAGAAACAAATTTCTGTTGTTTATTGCTGTTATTATCTGCTGTATTTTGTTATAGCAGCCTGGAAGGACTAAGACATATGGTGTGACATTTAGGCAATAACTAAAACAAAATAAAAGAATGCATATAGGGCTTCCCTGGTGGCGCAGTGGTTGAGAGTCCGCCTGCCGATGCAGGGGACACGGGTTCGTGCCCCGGTCCGGGAGGATCCCACGTGCCACGGAGCGGCTGGGCCCGTGGACCATGGCAGCTGGGCCTGCGCGTCCGGAGCCTGTGCTCCACAACGGGAGAGGCCACAGCAGTGAGGGGCCCAGGAATATTAAAAAATAAAAATGTTTAATTATTTCAGAAAGTAAGAAAAAAGTTAAAGAAAATAGAATACAAAAACTAGTGTGTTGAGACAAAGGACTTTTTTCTTGAATATATATAAAACTCTCAAATCTCAGCAGTAAAAAAATAAATTAAAATAGATAAGCAAAGCCAATTACAAAATGGTCAAAAGACAAAAAGACATTTCACCAAAGAGGATTTCATGTGATAAATAAGCACATGAAAAGATGCTGAACATCACTAGGATATGCAAATTCAGGTCACAGTGATACATCACACCTATATCTTATACCTGTAAGAATGGTAAAGTAAAAAACAGCAACAACTCCCAATTCTGGCAAAGATCTAGAGAAACTGGATGGCTCATATCCTGCCGGTGGGAGTGCAAAACTGTACAGCCACCTACAAAACAATGTGTCTGTTTCTCAATAAACTAAACATGATGCTGTCACACAACCAAGTACTCGAGTTCTTGAACATTTACCTGAAGAAATGAAAACGCACATTCCCACAATAATCTATACAAAACGCTCATTGCATCTTTATTTAGAATTAACTGGAACAACCCAGGTGTCCTTTCAGGGATGAATGTTTAAAATGTGATACATCCATACTATCAGAATCCTATCAGAAATAAAAAGGGATAAACAACTGAAAAATGCTACTAGGAAGAATTACCAAAGAATTAAGCTGAGTGAGAAAATTCAATCCAATACAGTTACATAATGTAGGATTCCATTTACATAATGTTCTTAAAATGACAGAATAATTAGAGGTGAGGAACAGAGTAGGGAGTTGTCATGTGATGGGGAAGAGGGGTGCTGGCATTGGTTATAGACACAGGCGACAGGAGGGTTCTTGTGGTGATGGAACGCTTCCACCTTGTGCCTGGGTTGGTGGATATGAGAGCATGAGCATGTGATATAATTCTATAGAACTAAACATACAGACACAGACACACACACACACACACACACACACACACACACTCTCTCTCATACACTCAGGCATGTGAAATCTGAATGAATGAGTGGTGGATTTTGTCAATGTCAGTTTCCTAAATGGGGTGTTGTACTATAATTTTGCAAGATGTTACCATTTGGGAAAATGGGCAAAAAAAAATGTAATCTCTCTCTATTATTTCTACAACTTCATATGAATCTATAATTATCTCAAAACAAAAATTTTAATTTTAAGAAACAAGAACTAGAGCGTTGAATAGAAAGCAAATACTAAGATGGCAGATATAATCTCTGATATACCAGTGATTAAGTTAAAAGCAACTAGACTGGGCTTCCCTGGTGGCGCAGTGCTTGAGAGTCCGCCTGCCGATGCAGGAGACGCGGGTTCGTGCCCCGTTTCGGGAGGATCCCACATGCCGCGGAGCGGCTGGGCCCGTGAGCCATGGCCGCTGGGCCTGCGCGTCCGGAGCCTGTGCTCCGCAAATGGGAGAGGCCACAGCAGTGAGAGGCCCGCATAACGCAAGGACTCCCCCCTTCCCCCCAGCCCCTGACAACTACCATTCTACCCTTTGTCTCTGTGAATCTGACTATTCTAGGTGTCTCCTATAAGTGGGATCCTGCAGTTTTTTTATCTTTTTGTGACTAGCTTATTGCACTTAGCATAATGTTTTCAAAGTTTATCCATGTTGCAACATGTGTCAGAATTTCCTTCCTTTTTAAGGCAGAATGATATGCATGTATGTGTGTATGTGTGTATATATGTGTATGTGTGTGTGTGTGTGTGTGTGTGTGTGTATATATATATATATAT
>NW_006790942.1:1740373-1765151 GCF_000442215.2 Lipotes vexillifer | reverse complement strand
AAAAAAAAAAAAAAAAAAGCAACTAGACTAAATAATCCAATTAAAAGACTAAGATTGTTACTTTGAATTTAAAAAAAAAGAAAAAAAGTATATGCAACACAGAAGAGATACATATTACAGCACAGGGCTAAAAAGAGTTGAAAGAAATGGATAAAAGAATATACAGTGTAGATACCTGATGTAATTCTTGAAGGTAAGGAAAAATTCCAGAGATATAGGACATTTCATAATGATAAAAGGGTCATCATCAGGAAATTGTACAAAATCTAAATCTGTTTGTATCAGATAATATAGAATTAAATGTATAAAGCAAATAATGACACACTTAAAAGGAGAAATACACAAAGCCACCATCATACTGGGAGATTAATGCATTTCTCTCAATATCTCAGACAATAAACAGACAAAAACACCATTAATGATACAGAGGATCAGAATCCCTAATGAACAAATACAACCGAGTTGAAATATGTAGACACTAAACTAAGGAAAATGACACTGCACATTCTTTTTTTTTTTTTTTTTTTTTTTTTGCGGTACATGGGCCTCTCACTGTTGTGGCCTCTCCCGCTGTGGAGCACAGGCTCCGGACGCGCAGGCTCAGCGGCCATGGCTCACAGGCCCAGCAGCTCTGCGGCATGTGGGATCTTCCCAGACCGGGGCACGAACCCATGTCCCCTGCATCGGCAGGCGGACTCTCAACTACTGCGCCACCAGGGAAGCCCGACACTGCACATTCTTTGAAGTGCATATGGGACACTTGTCAAAATTATTTATATACTAGGTGAAATCAAGTCTCAACAGATATCAAAGGACTGAAACCATTCAGCATGAAATCATACGAGAAAGCAATAACAAAAGATAATTTAAAAAATCTCAAACTATTTTGAAATTTTGCAGTACGCTTGTAAATAGCCCATGGGTCAAAGAATTGATTGTAACAAAAATTAGGAAACACTATTGAATACATAATAAAAATATCTGACTATCAGTATCGGTGAGCCTCCAATTCCGGGCAAGGGAGAGCAGCCCACCCCTCCCAAGAGCTCCCTAATACAACTAAAGGACCTTGAACGTGACCCGAGGGCCAGCACAGGCAGCTCCTGAAAGGTGGAAGGGTAGGGCGACTGCCGGGGGCTGTGGGGCTGAGAGGTGACTGGGGGTCAGTTTCCTGAACTTCCCTGTCGCCTCCCGTGTATCCTAGGCAGGGTCCTCCAGGGTCTCCATCCAGGATGACCAAGAGCAAGACAAGAAAGTGCTTCCAGGAGAGTCTGTCCTCGTAGTGCAAAGGCTAGCAAAGCAGCGGGCTAGAAGCATTCCACCTTTTTGGCGGCCTGCCCTAATCTGGCCCAACGTCAGTGGCACCACCACCCTTCCCCTCAGGGTTCCAGCAGGCAGAGCAGCAGCTGGTCTTGCCCCTGTCCTCCCGTCCACGCCTGCTGGTGTTCAAGGCGTGGAGCGGCAAGCTGCCCTGCCCACCCCCACCCGCGTGAAGCAAGCAGCGCTCCAAGCCCCCGCCCCGTCCTGGTAGCGTGAGGTCCAGCGGGGAGCTGAGGCTCCTTACCCACCTGCAGCCGTTAGACTGAGTGAGGCGGCCCGAGATGGAGCTGCTCAGCCCTCTGCCCCCTTCCCATGCTGACCGCTCTGGCCCAGCAGGACCTCAGACTCCAACCCACCCGTCATCCCCAAGGTGGGGTGAGGTGGTGGGGTGAGGTGGTGGGAGCCGGCCGACTGCCCTCAGCTTCCCCTCCATCCCCTGTCCTCCGTCAGCTGAGCTCCGTGGAGAGCTGAGCATTCACCGCTGCCCGGCAGCGATAAAGCAGTGGCCGCTGGACCCTGCCGCCCACCCTCCCTGGTGGCAGCAGAGCCGACCCAGCCACTGAGCTGACCCCCGACTCAGAGGCAACAGGGTGATGGGAGCTGGTACCTGACTGTCACCAGGGCTCGGTCAGCAGGGCTGAGAACTGAGCCAAACCTATGCCTCGCCCCCCCCCCACCCGCGTGAAGCAAGCAGCGCTCCAAGCCCCCGCCCCGTCCTGGTAGCGTGAGGTCCAGCGGGGAGCTGAGGCTCCTTACCCACCTGCAGCCGTTAGACTGAGTGAGGCGGCCCGAGATGGAGCTGCTCAGCCCTCTGCCCCCTTCCCATGCTGACCGCTCTGGCCCAGCAGGACCTCAGACTCCAACCCACCCGTCATCCCCAAGGTGGGGTGAGGTGGTGGGGTGAGGTGGTGGGAGCCGGCCGACTGCCCTCAGCTTCCCCTCCATCCCCTGTCCTCCGTCAGCTGAGCTCCGTGGAGAGCTGAGCATTCACCGCTGCCCGGCAGCGATAAAGCAGTGGCCGCTGGACCCTGCCGCCCACCCTCCCTGGTGGCAGCAGAGCCGACCCAGCCACTGAGCTGACCCCCGACTCAGAGGCAACAGGGTGATGGGAGCTGGTACCTGACTGTCACCAGGGCTCGGTCAGCAGGGCTGAGAACTGAGCCAAACCTATGCCTCGAGCACCTGCAGTGTGAGGTGTGTTTTACTACATTACGCTATTCTGCGGGTCTTCCTACTCTTAGAAACCTGAAGGTAAGACCCGTAAGGCATGTCATGTTACAAGTCTCACTCCAGGTCTCAATTTCAATCAACAGACGAGCGGAGGCCGCTGACATGAACTCACCGACTCAGGTCTGTCCCGGGCACGTACTGGGAGAACCGGGAATGCAGCAGAGGGATCAGCCTGAGGTCACACCACCGCTTTTCCCACCGCAGGCCCGGGGACGCGGGCCACGAAGAGCAGGACAGCGTGTCCTGAAAAGACAACAAACGTTCAGCAGTGCTGTTGTGTTTCTGTGTTTTCAGTGTTGATGTCACACCCTTGTCATTTGAGGGATATTTTACCCGTAGATGATCAAAAGACATTTATAGAATACCACAAGAAATCCCTGTTTGTTGGCAATAAAGTTATATTTGTTAATTTTGCTGTTAATGGAATTCTATAAGAAAGTGAGGAGGGAATCACTGAGATTAAGAATTATAGTGAAAACATGAAAAATGGGCAGAGGAGAAGGAAGAATAAATAAAGTAGCGACGACTGAATTCATTCAAGAATGAGAAAGATGGGGCAGAACCGTAATTACAGTGAGCTAGTAGTTGACAAAAATCAAGTAAGTTCAATTAGCGAATATTTTCTATCTGCTAAGCACTAAACGTTGTTATAAGGGCTTGTGATTCACCACTTACTTAAAAGTATTTGTGAGAATGAATATTCCCATAAAATAGCCCTCAAACACTCAGGAAATCTTTGTCCATTGTTTTAATCTCATGTTCATGTCAATAAAATGTCTGTATTTTCTTATATTGTTTTAATGTTAAGACAACTACTACTGGTTTAAAATTACATATATTTTAAGTTTCATAAAAAGCTTAAGTTTTTTTCCTTATGTATACAAAAGACATATCTTTGAATAACATTTGAGTTTTTCAGCGGATGTTGATCCATGTTCCTTTCATTGGATCAGCTTCCCTGTTAAGATTTTTCCTGGCACCAGCACAGGAATGATGTTGACATGTAGTCGGCCTGGGCTGTACGAACCAAGCCTCCATCTGATCAGAGAACTGCTGACACGGACGGATTTCTCTCTAGGCTATAGATTCTATAATTTTTGAGTGATGGTGCTAGAAGGAGATTCTATTTTAGTCTAACTGTTGAACCTCTGTGGGTCTAGATATTATTAACTTTTCTTTCAGGTATTAACTTCCTCAAAATTGCTTATTTGGGGGGAGGGGAAAACTTCCATTATTTTCACTAGAGGTTGAGAGTTCTCTGGCATTAGGTTAATTGTCAACCATTGTGCCAACGAAAGTCTACGAAATCCTTCGAGCATCTTAGAGCACCCGGGAAGGAGGCCTGGCTGACGAGAGCGAGGGGCTCCACTGGTGACAGGTCTCCGGGACACACAGCCTTTGGTGCCAGACAGCTGCTTTCAGTGCGTCTTCTATGGTGACTGAAAGGCACAGACCCAGGTTTCCCATTAATCGTTTCCTTTCTCCTGGACCTCACGTCAGATGTCACAGATGGTCAGCATGTGAGGGCTGAGGCTCCCCATAAGAATTAGACCATCTGGGTTCAAAATCCCGGTTTCCCAGCTGATGAGTCCTGGGGCAAGTTACGTAGCTCTTCTGTGCCACACCACACCCATCTCCAAAGACAAGGCTGTCACCAAAGGAAAACCTAAGGTTTTTAGAAACAGTAAATTATTGCTTTCCGTCTTTTCTGCATGAGGGCACTTGAAACCACAATCCTGTGTGACACCCTGGGGTAAATGGGTGCGGTTTCTGTGGCCAGGCCTGACCTGACCGAGCAGCCCCGTCACTAAGCTCACAGCAGCGCGAGGCTGAAACCTGCTCCCGTGCCCCGTGCTCGAGGCCCACGCCTGAGAGGTTGCACGGTCAGGCGTCTACACGAGGCCCCCAGCCGGCCAGCAGCAGGGCCAGGATTCACTCCGACCTACGTCTCTCTGACACCACAGCACAGCATTTAACTTTCATGGTCAGAGCTGAAACCACGGAAAGAATGACTCAGACGTCTGTCTTGATAATTTCACAGTTTTGCAACGTAACTTTAGGCAAATTACTTATTTCCTGTCGTTCATGAAAAGCACAGAGAGATCCTCTCACTTCATTGTTCCCTGAACAGATAGAAAATGTAAAAGAACATAAAAGACACAGGTAATGGAATATGGAGGATGACAATCACCAATAGGTGAGGATGAGAAGTTTTACAAATCACATTTTATAGACTTCATGGACCAGCAGATGTAAAAACACATGTGATCTTTGACATGTCCTGATGCAGCACCCCGACTGGATGTCTTTATGTACTGAAGTTGTAAACATGTCCTTTTCTTTTATGCTTCTTTCTTATAAAAAATACGAGATAAGTCCCACTTCAGCTACTGAACTAATCAGGGTTAACATATTTCATTTTACAGATCTGTTATTTACAGTGGAATAGCTGGTATCTTTTGGAAATTATTTATCCTTATTATTTATTTTAATTCCGATAGTAGAATATAAATTCGCTTTCTAGTCTTGTTGTGTAACAGCAGTCTCGGAGTTATTTTTAATTGTATATAAAATGATCTGAAAACACAAGAATTTTTATGGCTTTAAGGCCCGTAACTACTTTTCAAGAGCTTTATTCTTCAGTGTCAAGAATGTTGTTTCCTATAATATTAATAGTGTGAATGGGAAAAGTAGCATTTACAGAGCCTTTACTTTAAAATAAACTCTCTTCTCAAAATGTAACACATTCAAGGTATATTGCCATACTATAACCTCAAGAGCAATTATCAGGCCAAAATAGACTAGCGCACAGGGCAGAACACTGACCCAAATAGACTAGCACACAGGGCAGAACACTGATCCAAATTTTGTTAAGGATTTGGCATAAAAGCATTCATTAAAGGTATATAGTTAAGAAAAACGTTTCTCAGAATCTGGTTAGCTGGTTATCTGAATTTAAGTCTCCTGGTGAGCACAAGCAAATTCTTTCTTCACTTTGGCTAGCAAACCGGGAGAACCTTGTGTATGCTAAAATTAGTGATCTCAGGCCCTTAGAAGGACTAGACTACATTTTTATGTAAGAAAGTGGAGTGATGTTAATATATACATTATAAGGTGTTATTTTCTTATATGTGTAAAAATGCTGCCTTAAAATATACACAGAATGTTTGAGGGAACTCAACTGGCACCTGCTTACGCAAAATTTCCTTCGGAGAATAATTAAGGCACAGGAACTAAAAACAGAGTCCCCGGGCCTGGGATAGAGGTGAGGACGCAGACACAGCAGAGGACCGGGTGCTTCTGTTACGGACCCCGTCTCTGCGATCTGCACACTTTCTGTGGAACGCGCCTCCTGGGGCCCAGGTGCCTCATTATTTAGTGACGGGTCACGAGGAGACACGCTCTGACTGCCCCTCATTTCATGAACCTCTGAGTAGACACGTCCTCCACCCCTCAACCGGATGCCAACCCTGCGTGACCCACTCAGGTCTGATTCCCAGGCGGGCTCACATTTGGTCTGAAGTCCCCCATTTTTGTTGATTTCTGTAAGTCAGATGTTCAAAGACTCTAGCAGCCCTTTTCCCTGATATTAGAATGCTAACGTCCATTTTAATTTTCCTGCTTACATTACAGTTACTTTTATAGATCTGGATTTTAAACTTTTTGGGGTCAGGAGCCATAATGGACTTTTTCCCATGGCACCTTGAAGAGGGTTTTCTCAGAGTAGGTTCTCAGCACATATCCAATTAACTTAAATGCAATTACTGTCTTTATATTTATTACACTTTGATTTATATATGTCTTGATTCTTATTGTCTAAAACATCATAAGTGCCATTAATTTCCTTACACTTAAAGATCTTTAGCAATGTCAAATAATGTTCAATCCTAATGCTAAAAATGGAAATAAAATATGCCTCCTGAAAATGGAACGACACAACTCAGTAAGAACAATTTATGATGATAGATTTTTTGAAGAGTTTACAGCTGGATTTGTTTGGAACAGCCATGTTACAGAACTGCTGAGCAGTTTCCTTACTCTCATTATGCCTTTCTAAAGGAAGACATTATATCAAGCAACCACATAGAGGCACAAGTCATGTAACCAAGTCTGTAGATGCTGCTGTGTACATCAGTGGAATGAGTTCAAAACGGACCAGAATGGCTCCTACCCACAGACCTTCCTGTCCACTTACTATTACATAGGAGTCCAAGGGTACAGGGGCAAGAACTAGAATAAAAATATTGCTAGGCACCTTTGTCCCCACTCCACAGTAAATGGCAGAGCTGAGATGGGGACTCTTGTGTGAGTGACATGGGTGGGGAAAGCTCTCGGGAGAAAGTGGATGAGGAGGGAACACCTGGCTATATGTGGGCTCCTGAGGGAGGGTGGCCACCGTGTCGCCTGCCAAGGCCGGGGAGGCTGCCTCTGTGCCCCATCTCTGCGTCCTCAGCTGCAGCCATACCGGTTCCAGGCAGAGACTCCTGTAAGAGGGGCAGCGGCACTCACAGCAGCGGGGCTCAGGGCACCACCCAGCGCAAAGGACTGGAAAGACATCAAAGGCCTCAAGAGCGTCTCCGCTGGAAGGGACGGAGGTGAGCAGAGCAATTACTGAAGCAAGAGGCAAAGACTGGGTTGGAGGTTGTAAGAGCCTTGAGGAGGGAGCTGATGGGAGCACAGGACGTGTATATTCGTTCTCTCATCAGGAAATTAAGGCACTCACACCTTGCCATCTTCTGAAGATCCCGCATTTTAAGTATTAACTATTGTGTGACAGTTATTTCTCTGGTAACAAAAGTAAAAGAGAAGGGCAGTGAAGTGCACCCAAATGGGGTTGGTTTATACTTGTAGAGATAACCTTTGATGTTGCCAAGGGTTCCTCTTTCAGAGCAAAAAAAACAAACAAATGAAAACGACGTGGAGGCCTGTGGGACTCAGCTGAGATTACTGCTGTGCAGTCCTGCACGGTGAGGGCCACGGAGACCTGCAGATGTCCACAGGAGGACTCTGGAGTAAAATGCCACAATGAGCTCAAGGATTTCCAATGGACAGTGAATCATACAAGTCAGAGGAAGGTCCACGTCACATACATCCTAATACATGGAACAGAGATAAAATTCTGCATAAAGTGAGCTCTGCCTCTCCTCATGTTTGTGAGCACAGGGGAAATTGTTAGTCTCACATTTAACCAGAGGGAATCGTTTTGTCTTTAGAATGTGCACATGTTTTGGAGGGTGAAATACAAGGAGTTTCAAAATATTTATAAAAGGAAAAAAAACCCCGTTTACTCCAAAGTACAGGTGGGAAATAATAATGGACACTTTATAAAACAAACATGCCAAATTTATCAATTATTAAATATATGTATAGCTTAATATTCCTCACATTTTACGCAATGTGTAGCTTAGATTTTCTCCCTTTACATTGATTCCCTGGTGTGCATGAAGACTGCTAAGCAATCCTAATATATGGCAAATTACATAGCTACTTTTAGCTAAATAATTTCAAAAGAAAAATGATAAAAATTATGTCAAATTACTTAGAGCATGAAATTACATATAATATGCAACGTTATAAAATGATTGTATGATTTTCCACGTGACCTCTCGAAGTCGCCTCTACAGCTTGCAAGGGGCTTAATACAGGCCTGAGACCTCCTTAATTTTCTCCTCCCCGAATTATCATAACTCTCAAAAAATAAAGCAGCCGAGGATTTCAACTATATCAGAGAAACCGGGTCCTAGAACAGCTTGTGCAAACTCTCACTACATATATTTTTCTTGGGTGCCCTCCTCATTAATGGGGACTGTGCCCTGGGCCTCTTACTGTGTTGTTGGGATGATAGTTGAGGTGTAAGCCACTGTCGCAGAGGGGAGAGGAGGTGCCACTGCTCTGGTCACTCGGAGCACCTGCGGGAAGAGTCACAGCATCGTTGGTTAGAAGCCCACGTGTTCCACACGGGCACCTTCTACACTGCGGACTTCAGTACACACAGTGGTATCAGGTAAGCCAGGCAGTAAAGTAAATCTGTATCTCACTTATATCAAAAATTAAACAAAAATAAAATTAAAACCTAAAGTGGCCCCAAAAGAGACCTGCAAATATTTAGCTTTTCTTTTCTTTTTTATAAAAACTTTATTGGAGTATAACTGCTTTACAATGGTGTGTTAGTTTCTGCTGTATAACAAAGTGAATCAGCTATACGTAAACATATAGCCCCGTATCCCCTCCCTCTTGCGTCTCCCTCCCTCCCTCCCTATCCCACCCCTCTAGGTGGTCACAAAGCACCGAGCTGATCTCCCTGTGCTATGCGGCTGCTTCCCACTAGCTATCTACCTTACGTTTGGTAGTGTATATATGTCCATGCCGTTCTCTCACTTCGTCCCAGCTTACCCCTCCCCCTCCCTGTGTCCTCAAGTCCATTCTCTGCGTCTAAATATTTATCTTTGATTTCATAAATATTAAGGTTTTATTAAGGGAAATATGCAACCGTATAAAAATACTATTTCATTTTATTATCCAAAGTGTCCTATTCTTATGAATCATACCTAGAATGGTGCAAGATTTTGTTTGGCTACAAAATTCTATTTCATATCATGTCTTATCTACTAGCAAATCCCATGTTTATTTACCATAATACTCTATGATGCAAAAAAAGTTTGTAAGTGCTCTGTCTTTAGAACTGTTCTTGGTATATACTGTAATTGGAAGCACCCTCATTGACACTATTTAATTTTGTGAATTTGCAACTAAAACACTTCGTATTAGATCCTCATGAGAAACCAATGTCTATTTTTTAAAGATGAGTGTTTAATATGTATAAAATAACTAATAAAAACCTGCTGTATAAAAGAAAATAAAGATGAGTAACATATGTCTTAAAGATTTGTGATTTTTTTTTAAGCCTTTACAATTTAGTAATTGTTTCAGTCAGGATTAAAATACATATTTCTTGATTTCTGATTCATTGCTTTTTCTGTAAGCATTATATTTTTGGAGTTGTTAATGTCGATAAATGTGATCTATTAATGTAACTGATTCCCAATTTTTATTTGACGTACAACGCTTAAATGCAAACATCGTTACAGGTTACACTCCTAATGTATTAACCAACGTGCTCAAAAATACCCAAAAAGTGACGCTGCTCTCCTCTTTTATGACCCTGAAATTCTATAGTTTTCCTGGTGCTAAGAAGGGAAACAGGCTGTTTTGCTATACTAGCCTAGATGTAGTTTTCACACTCTTTAAATCTTAAGAAGTTCATACTTGGTATTTGCTATTTTTTTCTTTTGCTGTTTTCTCTGCATTTCTCTTATGAGGCAATATTTTTAATGGACACACGTATTACTTTAAAACTCATATGCATTTTGAACTGAATGAAATGAAAACATAGCATATCAAATTCTGTAATGCATCGATAGCAGTCCTTTGGAATTTAAAGACTTAACTATAGCACAAAAAGAAGGTAGATGTAAACTCAGTGATCTATGCTTGTGTCTTAAGATGTTAGAAGTGGAAGAGCAAACAAAGTAAACAGAAGACAGAAAATAATAAAAATAAAAGTGAAAAGCAATGAAACAGTACACTGAAAATAACAGACAGAACTAACCAAGACAAAAATGGGTTCTCTGGAATGATTAATAAAACCCATAGCAAAAACGATCTAGTAAAAGAGAGAAAATATAAATTATAAGTATCAGGAATGAAGGAGGAGGCATTACTGCAAATCAACCGATATTAAAAGGATAATGAAAAGATATGATGAATAACTTCATGCAGAGATTGACAACTTAGTTGAAATGAACAAAAATATTGAAAAAAATCTAACCAAAATTTACAAAAGAAGAAAAGAGAATATCAAAAAGTCCTATATCCATTTAGGAAATTAATTCATACAAAACAAAAATGATAATTCTAGGATCAGATTGCTTCTCTGATGAATTTATTCCATCATTTAAGAAAGAGTTATGATCTCTGTCAAACAATTTCTCTCTGGAAATAGGAGTTACAACTTCACAACTTATACAAAGACATGATAACCCTGGTACCAAAATCCCACTAAAACACTACAGGAAAAGAAAAGTACATCTGGAAATCTTTAATGCACATAGATTAAAAAAAAAAAAAGCAATACATTAGCAAATTAAAGCGTGTAATATACATAAAAAAATAGGCCATGACCATGATGTTTATCCTAGGAATGCAGCAAGCTTTATTTGGCATTCAAAATCAATTTTTAAAAAGTCACCCTATCAACAGAATAAAAACAAAGAAAAAATGTAATATCTCAGTGGATGGAAAAATATTTGACACGACTCAACATTAACTTCTACTAAAAAAAAGGAGGAAAAGAAAAATCCTCAGGAACCCAGTAATATAAAGGCACCTCTATTCTATTCTAATAAAGGGCATCTGTGAACACCCACAGCTGATGCCACACTTAATGGTTAAAAACTGGAAGATTTCCCACTAATATCCTGAGCAGGAGAAGGACGTCTGCACTCAGCCCTTCACTCAGCAGTTTACAAGAGGCCCGAGCTGTTGCAATAGATGACCTGCCCCTCCCCCGCAAAGTAAGGAATTAAAAGAAATACAGCTTGGAAAGAAACATTATTTGCAGATGACGTAACACTATATATAGAAAAATTTAGAGAAAGTACAAAAATCTTACTGGTTAATAAGAAAATTAAGCTATGCTGCAGAATGTTGATATATAAAAATGTGATGTTATTGTTTCTACGTGTTAGCAACAGATAATTAGAAAATTAAATCTTTAAAATATTATTTACAATAAAACAAAAACATAAAATGCTTAAAATAAATTTAATGTGAGATATGCAATATTTTCCCACTGGAAACATTAAAATATTGATGAGAAAAATTAAAATATATAAATAAATGGAAAGATATGTTTGTGGAATGAAAGGTTTAAAATTGTTAAGGTATTAATTATATTAATTGTCTATAAATTCAGTCACATTCAAAATCATAATAGTTTTTTAGATAGAAATTGATGTGCTATTTTAAAATGGATGCAGTAATGCCAAGAATCTAGAATAGCAACATGATCTTGAAGTATCACAAAGTTGAAGAACCTTTTTTTATAGTATTATAAAGTATTTTTAAAAAGTATTATGAAGTATTTTTTAAAGTGTTATAAAGTATTTTTAAAGTATTTTAAAGTATTATAAAGTATTTTTAAAGTATTTTTAAGTATTATAAAGTATTTTTAAAGTATTTTAAGTATTATAAAGTATTTTAAAGTATTTTTAAATACTTTTTTAAAGTATTTTTTAAAGTATTTTTTAATACTTTTTTTTTTTTAAGTATTATAGTATTATAAAGCTGCAATAATCAACAGTGTGGTTGTGGTGAAAGAACAGACGTGTAAATTATTGGAAATAAGATAGTAATTCCTTCATTCTTGATTCCTACCTCAGAACCAAAATGTTACTAATATAAGAGATTATAAACTTAAACATAAAAATCAATGCTATAAAGCTGCTTGCAAAAGTGTAGGCAGATATCCTTGCAACCTTGGGGTAGGCAAATATTTCTTAGAAAAGATGCAGAAAACCAAAAGCATATACAACAAAAACAACAACAACAAAATGGTAAATTAGACCTTATCAAAATCAAAACGTTGTGCAAACTTGAGACACGTCTAGGTAAAAAAGACAGTCGTGCACAGAATGTAACGCATATAGCTAACAAAAAGCTTATTATAAACAGGCTTATTGACTCCTTCAGTGTGATAATATAAAGGCATACCAACAGAAAAATGGGGAAAAGACGTGAGCAGACACATTACAAAATAAGATATGCAAATAGATAATAAAATATGCAAATAGCACATGACAAGGAGCTAATCATCATTAGTCTTCAGGGAAATGCAAATTAGAACTACAATTCGGTACCACTACACACTCAAGAGAATAGCTAAAGAAATTTCTGACCATCAAATGTTGGAATTAATGGAGAGCAGCCAGACCTCTCTCATCCACCACTGGAGTGGACAGTGGGAGGTATTTAAATATACGCCCACCTTAGAAATACATTTGGCAGTTTGTTAGCAAGTTGATTACACATCCGTCTTGTGACTCAGCAATTCCACTTCTAGGTACTTATAGTAGTGACATAAAATGCTATGACTTCCAGAAGGCTTGTATGAGAATGCTTATAGCAGCTTTATTTACAATAGCAAAATACCAGAAACAGTTCTGCTGTCTATCAGCAGGAGAATGCATTACCAAACTTTACTACACTCATACAGTAGAATACTATACAGCAATGTAAATAAATAAACTCCTGAAATATGTTAACACGAGATGGTTCATAATGAAAGAAGCAGATGTAAAAGAATAAATACAGTTTGATTACATTAATACTTGATGACAAGAAATTAAGTCAGTAGTTGTTTCTGGGAATGTTATTTACTGGAAGAGGCACAGCAGAACCGTTCTGTGATCTAAAGGGATGTGGATTAAGCAAATGTGAGCATTTGTCAGAGCTGATCCCACTGAGCATTGAAGATCTTTGCATTTCATTCCATGTAAACTATGCCTCAGTTAAAAATAATTCTTCTTTGATTTTAGCAAAAACTATAGGATAACATGCATTTCATTTCATAATATGAAAATAGATACAGAAATTTTTAAGTAGCTCTTATGAAAATTATTACATTTCCACATAGGCTGGGGCTTCCTGCAATCTCCCTATTCTCATCAGGACAAAGTAAGTGTAAATGCTTATTTAGTAAGTTCAGTAGCCAAATAAGAGAATATTATTTTCTACTTAGAGAATATATATTCATCAAACAATATGAATGAAATTTTAATAGAGATACAAAATGTATATGTTTGATATGACATTTATTTTTAAAGTAAATAATATTTCCCCAATTATAGGTTGGAAAATAACTAAATGTGAAAACATTCTGAAACACAAACAACAGCTGCTCCTTTTGGAGAAGGGTTAATTGAATGCTTTGTGATATTAAAGAAAAATGTTTGCATTCAGGCAGAAATCCCAACTTTAAAAAGAAATTACTAATTACTGCCAGGAAATAATGGTTTAGAAAGTAAATATGACGTGAGCATTTTACGTATTCTTCATAAATGCTTACATGCACAATCTTCGTTCAGTGGGAGTTTGAGGAAAGCAGGTGCTCTTTTAAAAAATGAGACCGTCAGGGTCACTTCTTCTCCGGCGTTCCGAAGGACCTGAACCTAACATAAAACATAATAAAAATGATACCATTGTCAGTACGCTGGCAAAAAGTTTTGTACGATTGAAAAAAACCCTTGAAATAATGGGTTGTCTTTTCCACGTCTCACATTGTTCCCTAGTGGTCAGAAACATTTTATGGCAGATGGAGGGGAGGAAAGATCTAACACTGAAGGAATGCAGCCATCCACATCCTTCCTCCTCCCGTCATCCTGCGGTCCCTGTTCACTCACGACGTCATCGTCTTCCATTCACATTTATCAAGGCTCTCGTGAGTTTATGGTCTATGTTAGGTCTACAGAAAGATGTAGTGCTCGAACCACTATATTTATTAATTTACTAAATATGTATTGAACATCCATGATGCACTATTTGGAGATCTATGAATAAATTACCCTGCAGATTTGACCAGGGTGCTAATTCTAATTAAAGTTGTTCCAATTCACTCAAACACTTTTGCAGAAACTAAATGGTTATTATTTTCCCACTATATCATTGTATATTTTCTTTTCCTTTCCCTGAAAATTTAGAATAATGATGGAGACAGCTATTATCAGTATCTCTCAACTCCCTAAATTGTAGAATTACTAGGTCTATTTCTACCAGTTAAATAATGGATAATTTCTCAAAATATTAGACCAAAACAAATGTAAGCAATATTAAAAGAAGTTCAGAAGCCTGAGGATTATTTATAGCAAACATACCTGGAAAATATATAAGTATATATATATAATTTAAAAACTCACATAAACTAAGAGAAGAATTAAGAATAATTAGTGAAGAAGCAATTAATAAACATGGGGACATAATTTATAAACACATAGAAAAATGCTCACCATAAAGCCATTAAAGATTGACTATCAAAATGGGTTAGAATGACTTCTGGTCCCTACAAGATGGCATAAAGTTCTCTCTCCCAAACAAGTACAACTAAAACACTGAAAAAAGTGCCAGAGACAACCAAGTAGAACTCTGAAAGGCAGAGAGAAAAAAACCGATTAGGGCTCCCAGGCCTGGAGGAAGAGCACTGAGCGGGGATGTCTTAAACGCTCTTTCCCAACAGAGGGGTGGTCCACCCGCTGCTAGGTGAAGCATCCCTTTATCCACTCAGTGGCAGCAGGGACCCGACCTGGGGAAGCCCCTTCCCCTCCTCTAGCACCATCAGGGAATGGGGTGGCGGGGCGGGGTGGGGGAGCCTGATGACACAGATGAATCAATCAGACCCAGCTAGCACCAAAATGGTTCTAAATGTCATATTGTCAGTGGGACCACAGCCCACAGAATTAGGCGAGGACCTGTGTGCTAAACAGTGACTTCTTGCTAAAAAGAAAAATAAGTAAATAAGAACCAGAGACTCTTAACAAATAAGCAAAATGGCCAGGATTAAAATAATATGTCACACTAAGACCCAGGAAAATCATAATTTGAATGAGGAAAGATAATCAAGTAACGCAAACTAGATGAATTACATATTGGAATCATCTGACAAGGGTTTTAAAGCCACACCTTAAAAATATTTCAGCAAGAAATTAAAAATTATCTTGAACCAAATGAAAAATTACAATATCTCAGGAAAGAAATACAAATTATAAAAAGGAAATGAAATTATAGAACTAAAAAACACAATAACATAAATAACCTTGCTGGATTAGCCCAGTGATAGAGTGACAGAAGATAGAATCAGTAAACTTGAGGACAGAACAATAGAATTAGCCCAATCTGAGCAACAGAGAAGATACAGACACACACATGAAAACAATATATTTCATCACGTTAAAAGTAGAAGATTTTTAAAATGAAGAAAATTATATAATCATTTTAATAGATACAAAGAAGCATTTGATTACATTCATTTGATAAAAGCTCATAGAAAACTGAGTATACAAAGGAGTATCCTTCATATTATAAAGAGTATACACAAAAACGTATGAGAAGCATCATAGCATTAACTATGAATTATTGAAACATTTCTCTTTGAGATCAGAAATGAGGCAAGAATGTTCACCAATTTCATTTCTACTTAATTTTTCTTCAGATCTTACTGTAATAAGGCAAGAAAAGAGCTAATAAAAATCATAAAAATTGAAAGAAGAAATGAAACTGACATTCAGAGGTAACGTGATTTTGAACACAGAAAATCTTTAAGAGCCTACGGACACTATTACATGAGACATTACCAGGTGAGTTATTAAGTGAGTTTAGTATGGAATAGCATATATACAAAGTAATATACAAAGATCAACTGGGTTTGATTTAATTTCAACAAACAAATACAACATTGTTAAATAAATGAGGGAGATGCTATGTCATGGATTCCCAGACATAACACTGTGAGGAAATCATTTCTCTCCTGCTTTTCCAGATTCAAGGCAATCCCATGCAAAGTCCCCATTTTTTTTCTTTAGTTTTTAGCTTAGTATGAATTTATGAACTTGGCTTGTTTCCAAGTGACATTTAATATTTATATAATCATTATTATGTAAGTGCACTGGGAGTGTGTTAGTGAAATACATGGGAGAGTGGAATGCAATGGCTAAATACATTCCATCAGAAGCGTGCAATAGATAATGTCTAGCATTAAATAAAAAATAACATTACAAGCATCTCAAGTGTAAATAAGAGAATAAAGTAGAAATGTATAAGTTAAATAGAGTTACCTCAGAAATAGGCAATGGGCAACTGCTTTTCTTTTAAAGCTTTACATTTGTATACTTCAGTCTTGAAGTTGTGGTCAAGTGTAACTGAGAAAAATAAAAACTTTTTAAAAATTATAAAATCTTACCCTAGAGAGAGAACTTTATTTTACTTTGTTTTTAATAAAGGCTAATTATGGGTATCTTTCTGGATAAGCATAACTTCGAGTCCTTGACACATACACATTTCTTAATGCAGAAATATCCATCTTTTCAGTGACCAGGATTGACATAATGTGTTTTTAATTTTTTTTCAGGTTTCCTACTATGCCTTGGATGCATATTTCATTGGCCTGATACTGTCAGGTTGGAAAATATAGGTTCCACATCATGAATAATGATGAATGTCATCTTCCCGAAAAATCAGAAATCAGCACCAACCCAACTGCCTTCTTCGTGTTCATTCACATTTTATGATGCAAATCAAATGTGCATTTTAATCAGATAATGTATCGGCACAGTTACGCTCTCATATTGCCTTGGGTGAGTACGTGAGCAAAGGGACAGAGATCGGTAAAAAATGGCAATCAGTAAAAACAGAAAAGGCAAGTGGAATTAAAGGGGATATTTATAGGTTGACTTTGTTAAACCAGGGCAAGCTAACAGCTCAGTCCGTGAACTGAATGTTCTTAAGCTCCAGTCGTCTGTTAGAAGGGAAACTTCATAAAATCCTTTTGTGGTCTCTGTCCTTCCTCCATACTTCTGGGGGCCATCCTATCTTCTATGAGACTCTAAAGAGGAATTTAGCTGTCTGCTACTGCTTTGCTATGAAGGCAAAAGTGCTCATAGCTGGGGATTGTTTTATATTTTCATTTTTAAAGAATTTATTTTTGTAGGGTAGTCTTAGGTTCATAGCAAAATTGAGGGGAAAGTACAGAGATTTACCCTAGACCCCCTGTCCCACAGATGCACAGTCTCCCCAACGATCAACGTGCCCCCGCTGAGTGGGACCTTTGTTACAACTTACGAACCTACATTGACACGGCAACATCACCCAGCGTGCGCAGCCTACGTTAGGCTTCACTCGTGGTGCTGAGCATTCTGTGCGTTCGAACATATATTCACCATCAGCGAATCATACAGGGTATTTTCGCTAAATGCTAAAATCCTCTTTGCTCCGCCTACTCATCCCTCCTCCACTCCAACCTTGGCTATTGTTTTTAACTGATGAAAATAGAGACTTCTGATTTGCCTGGACCTGCTTGAAGCACACATTAGGAAACACACACACACACACACACACACACACACACACATATCTTCAGTGGCATCTTCAGCTTGTGAAGACCTCAGCTCTTAGCCCAGCATGATGTCAGAACAGCCAGACAAGATTCAGATCTCCAGAGAGGAAGATAAGCATTGCAACTCACTGACGGCCGCATTGCAAAGCAGTTATCTAGAATTTCACTTTGACTTTGGACTCGTCCCTCTTGACATGTTACCTGCAGTAAATAATTTCCTTAAAGTCTTGACCTCTGGCAGAAAAGGAAATTGAACGTGACTTTGAGGAATGATTTTAAACACACTGTTTTTCAGACAAAACAACTATGCTAACACTAGATAATATATCAAGTTTTACTATTCATGTTGAGATGGTGATAACCTGTGAACACTGGGTAAACAAAGCACTTCATTGTGTAATCATTTTTCATTCATATTAATTGTGGGGAAGAAAGGATTTACTTATTCCATATATTATTACAGCATAAGAGTTTGAGGTGAAACTGTAATTGTAAGGCTTTCCTGAATGGGGTTGGGTCCTCTGGCCCCTGTCACACTACATCCATGGTTAGGTTTTCAGAGGAATCTGTGGAGCATTGGAGGCAGGGGCACACGACCCCCTCTGTGGTGTGAGGACAGGAGTACACTTTCACACTTACAGATGGCATGTGGGGCAGCGTGGTGCCAGTTTTCAGGGCAGGAGACAGGGCCTTCATAAGAGAGAGACATCCAATCAAGGACAGAGTCTGTAATGTCCACAAGCCCTGGTGCTGTTGGTTGGATAGTGAATCAAGTGTAACAGCAGAAATTATCCAGCTGGAAAATAAGGTAGAGAACTGTACCTATAGGAAAATCACATCCATTGGAAGTAGTGGGTGAATCGATTGTGAGAAATCAAGTATCATGTAGAATTTGGACGAATCGATGAAAAATAAGAAAGGAATTGGGGATAATTTAGACATTCTCACCTTGAATTGCTACCACCAAGTGACACAGAACTGTGCTGGAAAAGCTAAAAATAGATGGAATAAGGGATGAGGGTTAGGATTGTTGGGGACAAAACAGCTGGAGAAAAAGGCAACGTGACATTCCCATTTCACACATTCATTCATCTCACCACCCTTCCTGCATTTTAATTGGTAAAAAACATTCCATGTACATAAATAAGTACAGTAGGATTCTTTACATAGGCACTTCAAGTCTGAATGTTATGTTGCTGTAAAATAAAAAGTCACAGCAAAAATGTATACATAGGTGTATGTTTAAAAAAGAACTACCAAATATTTAATACTCCTGAATTCCTAAAGTTTCAGCTTAAAGTAGTATTCAAGTATGCCGTAATTTTTCAATTTTGGTAAATATTACAAATAAGAATGAAGGTTGACTGAATAAAAAATGTCAGCTCTAATAATCAGGATATAGTAATGATAATATATCAATGAATTTCAACATGGAAGAGAACCATTTACTTTAGTGATGCAAGATTATGTAGAACACGTGATCCATTTTTACTGTAATACTTAAAGCTATGACTAAAGATCCCATCACTTTCAAAGACCTCATTAAAATAAGATTCTATGTAATAAAAGTGGGTGAAAGGTCACATTCTAGATAAGGTGAACTTTAACTCAACAAGCAGAATGAATTGTTAGCTAGTGCACACACTATAGTAACACTATTTCAGCATTTGTTTTAATTCCAAGATGATTTCTTCAATGATACAAGTAATATTTTACCGTATTTTCTTATTGCTGTGTGCCAACTGACTAGTTTTATGTTCTATTAGGCAGGTTAAATTAAATTTTTAAATAGGTAAAAAGTTTACTTTTAAAAAGACATCAGGGGTTACCCTGGTGGCGCAGTGGTTGAGAGTCCACCTGCCGATTCAGGGGACACGGGTTCGTGCCACGGACCAGGAAGATCCCACACGCCGCGGAGCGGCTGGGCCCTTGAGCCACGGCCGCTGGGCCTGCGCGTCCGGAGCCTGTGCTCCGCAACGGGAGAGGCCACAACAGTGAGAGGCCCGAGTACCAGAAAAAAAAAAAAAAAAGACATCAGGACTAGATGGGTTCAAAACTAAGTTTTACCTAATTCTTTAAGAAGTAATTATTCCAGCATAAAATTATTGAAGTTGTTTTAATTCATGTTATTAAATCAAAGTAAAATGAAAATTAATAAGAAATTTTATGAAGAAAAAACGTGACCATTATTAATATGAATACAGACGTTATCATTCTAAACACACTATTAGCATATAGACTCCAACAAGTGACAAAAGAAATTGAACTATGACCGAGTAGGTTTTATTTCAAAACAGCAAACCTGGATAAATATCAGATGTTATTATCAAAGTAATTACTTTCATCAAATTAAATATCCATACATTACCTATTGATATAGATCTATTGATATATAGAGAGATGAGAGAGAGAGAGAGAGGAGAGAGAGAGAGAGAGAGAGATTTTTCCCCTCCCTTAGAGATTCTGAGAGGACATTTGGTCAAACTGAGCTGCAATTCCTAATAAAAACTCTAAGAAAAATAGGAATAGGAGAAAACCTTACAATGCTTCTTGAATATGCCTGGCTTGTTCCCTGAGCCCAGCATGGTTGTTCCCTAAATACTTGTGTGGCTTACACCCTTACCTCCTCCTACTCTTTGCTCAAAAGTCACCCCAATGAGTCCTACATTCATCAACCTTTTACAAATGATAGCTCTCCACATACCTCTGTCTTTGTTCACCTGCACTACCTGTCATTTCAGAGCCTGTCAGCACCTTTCTACCAACCTGCACTGTGCTGACACACTGTGTCTAATATGCTGTCACTTGTCTCTGCCCCATGAAGCTGGGTTCCACACCAGGGCAGCAAGCTGTATCTTGTTCTCAGACGTAGTCAAAGAGCCTAAAATGGCACCTGGCTCATAAAAAGCCTTCATTAAATATTTTTGAAAGAATAAAATTAATAAAGTCAATTTTAAAAAGCAGTAAAAATTATCCTAAATGTTAAAACAAGGAAACCATGACAATCAAAATCAGGTACTGGATAAAGACGCCCATTAGTTTTCAAAAATATTGATGAGTTTTACTTATAAAGTAAAATAAGAAAATGCAATTAATTTTATAACTATTAAGAAAATACAATTATTTTTTTATTAAAAATATAATTGCAGACTCCAAGTATATTCCACTAAAATGCTAATTGGAATTTAAAAGATAATGTAGCTTCACATAAGATTACTGTAACATAAAAATACCCTTTTTCCTATGATAGCAATAAACACCAGGAAAATTATTAAAAATCTGGGGGAGAATCCTATAAAATCTTTAGAAATTTAACTAATTGTCATAGATTGCTTCAAAGAAATTGTAAATTCTTATTGAAGGACAGAAAATAAAATCTAAGCTCTTAACAACGATATGCCATATACTTGGTGAAGTTTTCAATAAAAACAAACTAAGTCAACAGAAAGTTTTAAAATGTCCCCCAGAACATCTGAGAAATACTTTAAAAAGAAGAGTAGTAGGAATTGGGAGAAGTTATCAATCCCTGAATATGCTGTTAAATCCTATAATCAAATCAATGTATTAATATTCATATGGACAAATTCATAAGTAGAAATGGATAGAACCTCCAAAATGGATCTTAATGTATTTGAACTTGTAATACATGATAGAGTGTCTTTTTTTTTTAAACCTAGTGTTAAAAGGACTGGTATCATAAATGGTGCAAGCACAGCTGGGGATACACTAACGATAAACCCGAATGGGTTGAATAGTTAAGTGTTAATAATACTACCAGAATAATGTTGTAAGAAAGTGTATAGAGGACTCTGTGTACTCTTTACTGGACAAAAACAGGAAGAATAATAAGCTTGAATCTTGCATCGCACTGAATGTAGATTATTCTTTAAACCACAGGAACAAAACCAGACCAACAGGCTAACAGCTGGCTGAACAGAGCAGGGGTCCCCCATCCTGTCCTGACTTTCTCCATCACTCTCAGCCAATGGACACACTCAATGGCTCTTTAAACACCACACTGTCAGACATGACAATGACACGTGACACAACATTGTTAAAATATCCCAACAATAATTCATGTTGACAATATTCTCTCTCCCGAATATTGGGTCATGTTGTCTAAGAAATTATTTTGATTCGTTAATTAGCTTTTGCTAAAAGTCTTACATTCAGTTGTATGATTCATGTTGATATAAATGAATAACGTGTTACCATGTGTGCCAGCTATAGTGCCGCCTTCAGTTTATAAAATAAAGCCTGTGGCGAGAGAAGGCAAAAGTTATTAGCTTTTAATTTATGAATGAGAATTTGAAAATATTCAAAAGTGCAGTGACCTGCTCAAACATAACATCTGATGTATGACAGACTGAGAAGAAAAAGCACATGAGTGAGTTCCCCCTTCTTCCCACTGGGCCACTGCCCAGAAGGGTTAATGGTAAAAAGCTTAAACAACTCCGTAGGAAGCATTTCTGACTCTCACAGAGACCTGGAGCAGCTGTTCATCATGTGTCAGAGCCCACGTGTCCCTTAACCCGTGGACTCCAGCTCTGCCCACCACCATGCCGCCCAGGTCTGAGAAGGTGCTGGGAGAGAGTCTCCCAGGCGTCAATGGCCTCCCTCTAAATTGCGGAGACTGCATTTGCTTAAAGTACTTTCTTGTGCATCGGGACAGATGAGCACAGAATTTCAGTTAATGCACAAATGTACATCGAGCATCTAACACGTTCAAACACCACACATGTGATATAGCAGGTGCAGTGTTGACAGGAGGATGATAAAGCCCTTTAGTTCTACAGACAATCATCAGTGAGAAGACAGATGCTTACAATAGATTGAAAGGAGCAGAAAGAGATCAGGAAGGTGTTAAAAAGTGAAGAGCGTGTGGAAATTACTTAGACCCAAATCTACTCAGCAACAGCAGGCGTCACAGTGTGTCTCTGGTCACTCTGCTAGCAACGCTGTTGCCACCGACGCTCTGCACCCTCCCTCACGGCTCAGCAGAATAAGAACAAAGACATGCGTGGGCCGAACCTGCCCGCAATGTGAAGGTCTCAGCAGCTGTGCCTCTGCGCCCACACTTCTCTCGCTGGTCACACCGTGGAGGGCTTTTCAGATGAGCAAAGGTCCACTTACCACACCAAGCGTAATCAAACGTTTACTGAGGCCTTAAAATGTTTAATTAAGTCAGACCTTTGTTTGAATGGCCCCTGGCTTCCTTAGATGATAGAAAGTTAAGTTTATAAAATGCAGTCACTGCATATTAACGTGCGTTCAGTTCGAATCTTGGAGGAATGGGGAGAAAAGACATCCATTCCAGGGTAAAAATACAGAGCATATTTCTTGTAGGACGTGGTTATGATATACTTGAGGCAGACAAGTGAAGTATAGAACATCTTCATATTCATCCAAGAAAAACCAGAATGTTTAAAAATAATGTCCCACACAGGTGACGACATTTCCTATAATCACATTAGACTGAAGTAATGCACATATTTATTCTAAATCCATAAGCTTAACCACAGCTACATGGACGTCTAGTTTGCAAAAAGTGCACCAGATTTAAGTGGAATTCTTGAAGGAAAGGAGAGAAATCATAACACTTTTCCTTATTTTTATAGAATTCTGTATAAGATCATCTCGTACAAAATGAATTGTCAAGATGTGAAAAGCAAAGCGAGACGCAGTATCACCCACATTGGATCTGTAGCCGCAGCACACACAGTTGCTAAGTAGTTGTTTATACACATTATCACAATGCGTTTGCACAACGTAGGACTAAGGAGTAAATGCTGTAGAACTGCTTGTAGTGCTGTTTCCTCCCATAGCCTTTCATCTCGTTCTATTGCATGAGTCATTTAAATACGTCACTTTGAATTTTAGATGCCACTCCCCCCGCGATGCATAAATACTTGGATATCGTTTGCAGCATTGCAGGGCCACCAGGCTGGCTCTGCCAGCATTTCCTTGGCAACTGACGTTTGCAGGGGGAGAAACACAGCTGTCCTGCCATAGGAAAACAGTGGTTTCTCTGAGAGTCTTGTAATTTCAAATACTTGAAAATAGATGTGCGTCTCAAATATAATGTGTTAAATGAGTAGGGAGAAAATCTGCCTTATATGTTGCTAAATACACGATGAAAAAATAGATACATTTTATTACTTCATAATTACTTCAAATTTCAGTCTTTAGAGAAATCTATCACGCATAAAAACGGTGGAGACCGGACAATTATAAAGGCCATTAAGAAATTTATCACTTTATGAGGTGCATGCACCTTGTCTGGAAGTTGTGTATGTCCCCATCTTACTCATACGGAAATTACTGAGAATATGTAAGGATGGCCCTTAGCAAAAGTATAAACTTCTTGCCTTTTTATTTTGTCACCTCGAACTTCTCTCAAGTCTCCTCTTCTACTTTGAACTTTGAACCCTATTTCTTTTCAAAGGAGTCCCAGAGGACACTCCTGCCCCCTGCTACCTGAATGACAAAAACGGAAAACAAAAAAGACTGTCTGCAGTCAGTTAGCTTCAGACCCAGACCTCATGCCCACCCCGCCCCTCTCCACATGCACCACTGTCTCAACCTAAAGACACTTCAGGGAAAGGGTAAGCTGATCATGACAAGATGTTAAACACAGTTTGGTGCCCGGATATTAGCCTGTCTTGTCTCAAAACTGCATCGTGTCAGAGGCCGTCCAGAATCTTGCGTATCTTGTGTGACCCCAGAACAATGGTTGAGTTAACAGGGACTTTAAACTCTACCTCTTTAAATAAATTCAAGTAAATGAATGCCAATTTCAGAAATCTTGAGTCATAAAATTGAAATGCTTTATGTTCAGTTAGAGATTTTAGAAGAATGAGGGTTCACTGAGGGCATGTGAGCTCGCAAAGCGTACTTTCAAATGAAACAGTGCTGGAGAAAACTACTGACTGTAGTTGTAGTACTGACTGTACTGACTGTAGTACTGACTGTACTGACTGTAATGTCTCCCCGGCATTTCCTTTGAAAGGCAGTGGTGAGGAAAGCCCGGCTCCCCGCCCCAAAACCCCCTTTCCCCACCCCCCCCCC
>NW_006790942.1:1707288-1740313 GCF_000442215.2 Lipotes vexillifer | reverse complement strand
AATGCCGGGCTCCCTGCCCAAAACCCCCTTTTCCGCACTCCACCCACCTTAGTTATATTTGAAGTCCTGAGCAGAATAAGAGCTCACGGTTGTCAGTAACGAGGAGGCTCTTACTTCCGCATCTATTATTTCTCTGTCGTCATAGCAACCTGGGCAGCCAGGTCCCCAGACAGAGCACCTGCCCAGCACAGGTCGGGTAGGGAAAAGAGACTGATAGGGCAGCAGCTATCAGATCACCAGACAGGGACGTCGCTCCAACAGTGCTGTAGACCGTTCCCACCCGGGCTTCATGAACGGGAGGCTCGGTCAGTGTGTCTGTGCTGCGTGGGGCTGGAACTCTAGGCCCAGCACGGTTTCTGTTCACGGAAATACCGTGTCATTTCATCGCTGAGCAGAGACCATGGCGCTGGCTGACAGCAGCTGTGCCTTGTCAAGGGCCCCGTTAAGATAATCAGGCATGCCTTCTCTTTGACGTTGCTTTGGCCAAAGACACTCCCAAACAAATCATCCAGCTCTTTTTGAAGCAACTGGGAGATACATATCGTTGAGGAGGAAACATCTCGGAGGGCTGCTAAGATTCATCACATTACGTCCAGAGTAACAAAGTGGAGGACCTGGTGCAGCCTCTTGTCCTTCACGTGTCACCTCAGTGGGTTTAATGAAGGAAAAGAGTATAGGTTTTGAATTTCATTTGATGTGGTCAAAGTTATTTGCTACCCAATAAGCATAAACTTTACATTCCTTGAAGTGATGGAGCATAAGTAATTATAGGGAGAAAGTACAAAAATCTCAAAGCAAAGCAAATGTTATATATTGTCTCTCAGTAGCATCTGATAACACCTTATGTTGTATGCTGTGTATGGCAGCTTATATCGTATGCCTTCAAACTAATAGGGCTCTGTTTTGTGGGCGTTGTCATTTTAAAGGATAAACTCTTTACAGGGAGAGACAGAGTTTCTAGTATGATTATTTTATCCAAGAGATGTGATATGTACACTGGATACCCAATACTTGTTAGTAAAAATAATGCTAATCGTGGTTTTGTGTCCCTCACGCAGTATTTGAGCTACATCACTGTAAAAACAACTGTGTGTTCCCTCACTTTCACAACCTGTAATTTCCTCAACAAAGTATTTTTTTATTGTTAAATACAGGCTGATTTCTGTTGCGAAAGTAAAAAAAATTCCTAATCATTCTTAGACTACGCAGCATATTCGGTATGTGATCATCAAAATGTTACTTCCACGAAGGATATAAAACGTCTTCGACCAGAACTTCCACATCAGGCCAGTGCGAAGGAAACACTTTAGATATTATAGATGTTTTCTCGTAACTTTATGTTGTTAACATTTTCATGCCAAGAGTACACTTCATCCAATTATTTTAATGCTAACTAAGAGTTCGTTTTCATTTACTGCTTGGGTTTTTTATGATGCTGTAATGGCTGGCACTTGTCCATTCGCCTGGGAGCCTCTCCAGGTAAACAGTAAATAACTTTAAGTAAACCAGGCACTACAGCTCCGACTGCTGCAATGGATGTAGACGTATTTCTCTCCTGTATATTTTCAAGATATCTCAGGTCAGTGAATGGAAAGTGGCTGTATCCATCCCAAAGGCGGCTGCACGCACCTAAACATGGGGTGGCCCAAAGTTACATTTGTCCATGTGGGAAAAGACCTCAAGGAAGGAAAATATGATAATATTTGCCAAACTAACTTGGACTCCACAGTCAGAGTGAGTATAAACGTGTGTGGGGTGAAGGCAGGCTGCAGGGGGTTGGTGCAGAGTGAGTGACTTTAAGAATGTTCGATGCAAGGGTTTGTGAAGTTGAGTCTGGTGAGTTAAAACAAGGTGTAATGTTCCATTTCCAGATGTTTGACATGTGTTCTTTCCTCAGTTAGATTAAGGTCTTACTATTTTATAGCCTCCATTGTTAGGAATCCATCTATCTTTATAACTTTTCCTCATGCAATTTATTATCCTAATCAACAAACATTTACTGAACTTCTCCAAAGAAAAATAGAGCCACATTTATTAAGAGCCCAGGAAACCCTGAAATATAAATATCTGTAATTGTCAAGATCTGGTCAATAGAAACTAGGTATTTCGGACACGGGGATTTAATTAGGGACTTGGGGAAATTTTCAGCAGAGGAACGAGGCAGTAGGGAGACCAGCAGCAGCAGAACTCCACGGCCACCCTGCCACAGAGGACCACGGCGGCGGAGATGCTGCCGGCGCAGGAGCCACAGTGGGGCTGCGCTCAGGATCGGGCTGCTGGGGAAGCAGGGGGAGGGGCACTGCAGTGACTCACAAAGAAGCAGGGTGTACAAATCGCACGCCTCTGCAGATGAGGGTAAGTGAACCATCAGGGACATTGGGAAGGCAGAGGAGAGCTGGATGGGATAAAGAAAACAGCCAAGAATGTTCCCCCGGGGGACACAGGCAGAGGAGAAGCACTGAGAAAACCATCCCAGAGGCTGCAGGGGAGAAAGCACAGGACACACACGGCAGATGTGGAGCGTCAGATGAGATTCGCATTCAGATCAGAGCCCTGAATAATCAGGAGAGTCCCTCAGCACCCAAACTCTGCCACATTCCGGAAGAAAAAGAAAAAAAAGCAGCCAAGAACTTTAATTTTTATATCGTCTTCAGAAGAAAGGTTACTATAAGAAAATCACTCCCAAACTATTTACTCTAAATGGCATGTACTTGTTAAAATTTGAACCCTGGAGGTAGGTGCCATTCATTTGAATTCTATTGCCATAATCTGCCAGCTGTATAGCCCCAGGCAATTGATTTAATTTCTCTAGGACACGTCTTTCTCCTCCGTGAAACAATAGTAATAGTCATTTCTACCTAACAAGTTTATGAAGATTAAGTGTTTTAGTTTCAGTAAAATGCTTAGAGAAGAGCTGGGAACCTTGTATTTACTTAATAAATGTTAGCTAACATAATTCGATTAATTGAAACGTTAAGAATTTCATATAAATACTTTATGATAGAACTTCTATGTATTTCTATAATAGAAATACTCTATTAATAGATTTATTCAATAAATATCTGGAACATCCATGAAATAGAGGTATCTGACCAGACATACATTCAGAGCCACAGGACAAGGAAGGAGGACTCCCAACATTTAAATAACATGGCTGTTTGACACAGGATGAATCTCCAAAGCTTCAGCCATACAAACACATGACTAAACTCAGAGAAAGAGGAAGGAGAGGTTTGAAAATACAGCTGACCCTTGAACAACACCTGCTTGAACTGCACGAGTCCACACATACGCACATTTTTTTCCAGTAAATATAGTACCTGTATTTTCATTTCACAATCTTTGAATTCACTAAGTGTGGGGAAAAGTTTGTGTCTGACTAGAGATCCCAATATGTGGAAACAAAAGAACTAGGGTTGGAGTCCTGATTCTGTCCAGACTGTTTCAGCTTCCTGCCCTTGGGCGAGTCATTGATCAATTCCTTTGTTTCTGAGGCCGAGAGAGCAGAAAACAGATTTCAACTACACGGGGCTGGGGGTCAGGTGGGCTGCGCGGTGGAGGGGGTAGGTGCCCCCAACTGCCTGCCTCATTCGAGGGTCAACTGTATACTCTGAATGGATACGATTTACATTTTGGAGAAAGAGAAGGGCATTATCCCAGAAGTCTTAAAAGCAAGACAAAACAGAAAACACCAAACTGGTGATTAGAAAGCCGCTTCAGTGGTGAGAAGAATGAAATGGCTGATAATAACCATCGACTTTAAGGAACAGGCAAACGGGCGGGCAAGGAAGGATGGAGACTGGAAAACAGGGAAGATGTGTAGGCCTAGAGCCGCCAGAGCATCTAACTTTTTCAGCAAAAGCCACAAGTCTGAATTTTTATGTGACGCCTTCATTCTTTTACATTTTTAATTATGATAAAATACACATAACCTAAAGTTTATCATTTTAACCACCTTTAAGTGTACAGTTCATTAGTGTTAAGCATGCTCACATTGTTTTGATCTCCAGAAAATTTTCTTCTTGCAAAAGTGAAGCTCTGTTTTCTCTAAAAAACACCCCATTTCCTCTCCCCCACCCCTCGCCTGGCAAACACCATTCTACTTTCTGTTCCTATGAGTTTGACTTCACTAGAGACCTCATATAAGTGGAATCCTACAGAATTTAACCTTTTGTGTCTGGCTTCCGTCACTTGCATAATGTCCTCAAGGTTCATTCAGGTGCTCCATTTGACAGGATTAGCTTTCTCTCTATGACAAAATAGTATTCCATCGTATGTCTCTATTTTTCCTTTTGTTGTTTGTGCTTTTGGTGTCATAGTCAACAAATCACTACCAAATCCAATGCCTTGAAGCTTTTCCACTGTTGTCTTCTAAGAGTTTTATAGTTTTAGGTCTTATATTAAGATCTTTGGTCTACTTTGAGTTAATTTTTTATACCGTGAAAGGGAAGGGTCCAACAGCATTTGTTGAAAAGACTGTCCTTTTCCCATTGAATGGTCTTGGCAACTGTGTCAAAACTCATTTGACCATACCTATGAGGGTTTATTTCTGGGCTCTCTGTTCTATTCCATCAGTTTATATCTGCTTTTATGCCAGTACCACATAATTTTGTTACTGTAGATTTATAATAAGTTTTGAAAGTGTGAGACCTACAATTTTGTTTTGGCTATTCATTGCCCTTTATGGTTTGAACCTATGAGGGTTTATTTCTGGGCTCTCTGTTCTATTCCATCAGTTTATATCTGCTTTTATGCCAGTACCACATAATTTTGTTACTGTAGATTTATAATAAGTTTTGAAAGTGTGAGACCTACAATTTTGTTTTGGCTATTCATTGCCCTTTATGGTTTGATCGTAATTCTATATTTTACCTGACGGTTTATTACCTTTTTCCTTTTAATAAAATTTAAACTCTCCCAAAATAATTTTAAAATAAAATCATGTCATTTGTGAGCAGATATAATCTTTTTTCTTATTTTCTAATTTGGATGTCTTTTCTTTCTTTCTCTTGCCTAATTGCATGGCTAAAACTTTTAGTACTATGTTGATTACATTCCCAGTTTGTTATTTTTATCAGGAAAAGGTGTTGAATTTTGTCAACTGTTTTTTATGCATTGGTTGAGACAATCATTCCTTTTTCTTACTGAAGAGTATATTCCACTCATGGTAGCAGGACAGTTTGTTTATCCATTCATATGTCGAAGGACTTGTTGACTGGCTCTGGTTTTTGGTGATGAAGAATAAAAGCTTCACTAAAACTTCCTGTACATATTTTTGTGTGAACATATGTTTTCATTTTTCTTGGGTAAACACTTGTGAATGTGCATGCTTGGTTGTGTGAGAATGCTTCGTTTTGTAACAAACCATCGAGCAGTGTTTCACGGTGGCTGCACCATTCTGCATCCCCACCAGCAATGAGTGAATATTCCTGTTGCTTCACATCCTCACCGGCATTTTGTACTGTTGATTTTTTGGGTCGTGTTATTCTAACAGGTTTATGGTGATATCTTGCTGTTTTCTATTCAGTTTTGTTTGTTGCGCATGATAGATAGACGACAATTTTTTAAACATACAGGAAATGAGCATGTTGGAAGGTATCGGCTCACAAAGTTGAAGCGATGGGTAGAGAAACATGCTCAGGTAGGGAGGAGCAAAGTTACCTTCACACAAAAAATGTGATTTTAAGATGATGGATCATTTAAGCTGTTTGTACCAGGGGTGACATGAGGAGATTCACGCTGTTGCACTGAAGTCTTGACCATAGTTCAGTCACAGAACATAATCTCATAGTAACCTTTACCTTTCTTGCATGCTCTTGGGATTAAAATTCCTTAGTCAGAACACCAATTTGGCCAAAATTAGTCTACTGGTTTACATTCTACTCTCCATGGAACTGAGTGAGGGAATATGTACTCCGTCCATTGTGCTTTTGTTATTGAAGGCAGGGCTCTAGTTCCCAATTATCTTGGAAAATCCCCCTCTAGGAAGGTTGGCGTGATGCTGGACAGCCCCAGATGGCAAGTGGAGAGGGTCAAGTAGGTGAGTGACTTCTCAGGGTAGGCCTCTGACCAGAACTTTAGTCTGAGGTCTGAATGAGGAGGATGCCCCAACCATGAGGAGATCAGAGACACGACCAGGGCAAAGGTGCTATGGTGCTTATGAGCCCAGGGTGGGAGGGCCCAGCGGAAGTATGGGTGGGGTGGGGCTGACGCTTGGAGGGATAAAGGGACCGGGGTACCGGATGAGTTTTGGAGAAGTGTGCCTGTAGCTCACGTAAGCCCAGATGAAGGGCTTGCACTCCTTCCCTGTGTGCTGGGGAGCCACCGGCAGGTGGATCATGGTGGGGGTGGGCACACAGAGGAGTAGTGAGGGCAGTTAGGAGACCACTGTGGAAGTCCAGACAAACATGACGGCAGCACACATGAGGAGGTGGTTACCCAGGAGAGAGGTGAACATAGCTGTGATTTACTTGAGAGGAAGAGTCCACAGGCTGAGGAGTGTGAAAGGAAAGAAAAGAATCAAAGCTGTGTGTCTCGCTTTTTAGACTTAATTACTAAGTTGTGTCATCTACAGAGATGAGGAGAGCAAAAGGGAGGGTTCCTTCCCCTCATCTGGGTTTTGGTTAACTCAGACTTTTGTTGCTTTATTAAGTATGAAATGTGCATTCGGTCCACATGGAAGGACCAAGCTGGAATCGAGAGAAGAGTATTAATTGGTGTAAATTTCTGTACATAAATGTACAAACTAATAATCATTTGTATATAATTTAATTTTTAAAAATTCACATCTGTACTTAATTACCTTGAATGACAAAGGAAGTGTTCTTCCATAATTCAAAGTAATTATCTGTATCTCTATCTCTTCAATATAAAATGTTTATCCCTTCCATTTGTATACTTCCTTTCATGAGATGAGCAAATAGGTCTCTGACATTCACAATGGAACACCTTAGACCTCAAAATCGTAGTGAGCATGGGAGAGACATGGAAACACGAGAATGTCTAGGGCCTTAAAATCCCGTCTCCACCTAAACTGTAACTAAAGTTAACTTCAGTTGCAACTTCATTTAAATCCTTTCTTTGAAGTGTTTATGTGAAGCATCTGTGATGGAAATATTGATAATTAAGGGAAAGTATTTTCTAACGACTCTCCAAACTATGACAGTTTTGTATTGAAATCACTCTGAAGAGAATCTTCTGTTAAAAAATATGCTTATTTTGTTTTGTCTCTAATTTAGGGTAATCATGTTTTTTCAAAACATGTATTTATTAAGGTATATGGACAATAATGTTTGTAGCCCACTGGCCGTAAACTTTGGAGTCAGAACTGGATTTGACTTAATTCTACCAAAACTCAATTTTTACTCAAATTCGGACCAATTTCTCCCATGTTTTTTGGCCTTACTTTCCCCACAGGTAGAAGTGAAATAGTAATGACTTCTATATAATTGAGGTAATGACATTGCCTGATGCACTGCTTGGCTCATACTATTATTAAATGAGTAAGTAACTTGTCATTATAAAATAAATAATTCTTAAAATTATTTCTATACATTTTTTGTTGAAAATTTAGAAATTATAAAAGTTCACAAGTAGAATATAAATACCATCTGTGATACCATATCCAAATTATGACCACTTGAGTTAACCTCTCTTAAGCCTTTATATTCAATATTTTTATTTTTAAACTGTAATTTAGACAAGATATGTATATTCTTATGCAAGTTACTTTTAAAAACTCAACTAAATATTGTTATATATTATAAATATCTTCTCATGTTAAGGAATCTATTTACAAATAGACTCCAGTTAACCTTGAAAAAGAAGGAAATAGTAATACACACCCAAGAAAAATAAAAGCCCATAAATATACAATTCAATCACATATATGATTTATCCTATCGCTACAATATCTCCGAAACATTCTCTAATGAACAAAACAATGATTGTCTGAAATTTTGTTTTCTGTTCCTCCCAGTAAACATTTTAAAAAAGTAAATATCAAAAAATTTAATAAATCTCATTATATTTGCCAGGCTTAGGTTCAGACTCAGCAAGGAGGCTTATACTACTTATACTACAGATAAAGTAACATTATATTGGGAAATAAACTTGTAGCATAAATATAGATTATTTAAATATATACACACATACCCTGGATCTATCTATCTATCCTTTTTTTTTTTTGGTGGTACGTGGGCCTCTCGCTTTTGTGGCCTCTCCCGTTGCGGAGCACAGGCTCCAGACACGCAAGCTCAGCGACCATGGCTCACGGGCCCAGCCGCTCCGCGTCATGTGGGATCTTCCCGGACCTGGGCACGAACCCGTGTCCCCTGCATCGGCAGGCGGACTCTCAACCACTGCACCACCACGGAAGCCCAATCTATCTATCTATCTTACATACAAAAACTTCTCAACTTATTTTCATTGTAATTTCTCACATTATTATTACTACCTATTTTCAGAATGCTGAATAATTGTAAAACAAGTAATAGAAACATTTGTTTAGAATGAGCCACTTAACCAAGGTTTACCTTTTAAATCTCTGTAAACAATTAAACAATCATGCTGGCCAAATTCCAAAAATCAGTATTGCCAACGAATACTCGATAAGTTAACAGAAGAATTTACTTGCAGCATTTTTCTTACATTTTTTTGGTTTGAGTTCATAAAACCTGCTTGTGCTAAATATTCAGTTGTTTTTCTAAATGCAGTAAAACTGAAGAAAAGTTGTACATTGATGTTCACTAACTAGGACTGAGAAACGTCTGCACGTTCATGATTCTACACTGAAGCGAGCACTACTAGGAATTCTGAATAGATGTTAAAGGCCTATAACCATTCATGCTGCATCAACAGTTCACTCATTTTATTTTCTGAGTAGTAGTCTATGGTATGGATATACCACAGTTTATTTAACCATTAAAAAATATCTGAGATGTTTCCTGTTTTGGGCTCTTACGAATACAGCCCTATAAACATCTATGTGTGGGTTTTATGTGAACCTAAGTCTTCACGCCCTGAATGAATCTCCGGAGAAATCTAAGTGAAAAAAACAACTTCCAAAAGGTTAGACTTTATGATCCCACTATATAACATTCTTGAAATCACAAAATTATAGAAATGGAGAGCAGATTAGTGTTTGCCAGGTGTTTAGCAGCAGGTGAGGGTAGGAGGGAAGTAGGTGTGGCCATAAAGGGTAAAAGGAGGGTCCTTTTGGAGATGGAGGTGCTTTGTCTTGACTGTATCAGTGTCAGTATCCTGTTGTGATGTTGTTCTGTTGTGTGAGATGTTATTCTCGGGGGGAAACTGGGTAAAGTGCACGTAGGATCTCTCTGTATCATTTCTCACAACTGCATGTGAGTCTACACTTAAATAAGAACAAAAAGCTTAATTATCATGTGATATAATTAGGACTACAGTTGTGCCATATTTCTAGGACATAAGGTAAAGAGATGGTATTTAACATTCCTTGTATAAAGTATCCCATTATCAATGAACAGTAAAATTCAAAATTCCAGATGAGATTCCAGAGGAAGTCTGGAGATTAAGAAACTAAACTATGTAGCCACTTGTTTTAGAAACAGGCAAAATGAAACAATACTGTGTGGAGATAGAATAAAAATCATTCAAGTAACTGATGAATATGAAATTTAGGCTAGTGGTTTCATTTGGAAGGCTATGATTAAAGTACACAGTGGCCTTCTGGGAGGTGGACGAAATTCTACCTCTTGGCATAGAAATGATTAAAAGATTATTTGCCTCAAAAATTTTCACTAAGCTATACATTTGTTGTATGTGGTTTTCTTTATTTGCCTTTTATTTTACCACAAAAAGTTAAATGAAATGAAATGAAATGAAGTAAAATTTTAAAATCACATTTATACCATACTCAATGACTTCTGAAAAATGTTTTTTTTTTGAAAAATGTATTTTTTAATCTGACATTTTTATTGATAAATTATTCACACAACATGAATTTCACCAATTTAGAATAGACAGCTCAGTGGTTTTTAGTATATACATAGAGCTATGTAACCATCACCACGATCTTATTTTAGAACGTTTTCTGCCAACCCGAAAGAGACCCTGAACCCATCCACACTCACTTCCCATGACCCCCTTGCCCCAGCCCTAGGCAACCACTAATGTACTTTCTGTCTCTATGGATCTGCCTACCTGGATATTTCATGCAAATGAAATCACTCAATATGTGGTCTTTTGTGAACAGCTTCTTTTACTTAGTGTGTTTTCCAAGGTTCATCCATGTTTTACCCTGTATCAGTACTTATTCTTTTTATTATCAAATAACATTCCATTATGTGGATATACCACATTTTGTTCATCCATCATCAGTTAATGTGCTGTTTCTGCTTTTTGGCTACTATACATTATGCTGCCCTGAACATTTGTGTACAGGTTTTTGTGTGGCTACATGCTATTTCTCTTGGGTACTTACTACAGAAACTCAAACTGCAGAAAATCAAAGACAAAGAAAAAATTCTGAAATAAGCCATTGAGTTGGGGGAAAATTTATTACCTATAGTGGAACATGGATTAGGATTACAGCTGACTTCTTATCAGAAATCATGAAACCAAGAAGAGAGTGAAGTGAAATATTCAACATGTTGAAATAGAAAAGCATACACTCAGGATTCTATATCCTGTGAAATTATTCTTCTAAAGTGGAGAAATAAAAAATGTATCAGATACACAGCTACAGGGAGTGCCTTACCAGAAGCCCTGTACTGCAAGAAGTGTTATAAGAATTTCTTTAGGGTTTAGGAAAATATGTCAACACTCAGATCAACATAAGGAAAGCAAGAGCTGAAGGAATAAATGAAATGAAATATTTTATTTTTCTTATTCTTGCTTGATTGGAAACAAGTTTTAGTTTAAAATAATAATAGTAACAATGTATGGTTTTATTGAAGAATACAGGTAAGTGCTATGAATGACAACAATGTCCATAATCTATGAGAAAGATAAATCAGGAATATTCTCTTATTAGGTACCTGAGTTATGCAAGAAGCAGTACAGGGCTATTTGAAAGTGCATGTGGATTCATTTAAAATGTATATTGGAAACTCTAAGTCAAACACTAATTGTTTTTAAAGTATAATTGATACAATAAGATAAGAGATATAATGGACTCTTTTACATAGAAAGCTTAATTTAATCCAAGGAAGTCAAAAAAGAATTAGGGTGGTGATGGGAGAAACAAAGAACAAATATGCAACAAATAGAAAAGTGTTTTAAACATGGTGGATATTAATTTGGTTTATTGGTAATTACTTTATATTTGAATGGTCTAAATATATCAATTAAAAAACAGAAATTGTCAGTGGGATATAAAAGACCCAACTCTAAGTTCTACAAAAAACACACAACATTTTAATATAAAGACTGATAGGTTTAAGGTAAAGGCATATAGAAAAATGTATTTTGCTAACGCTGATCAACATAGCTGGAGGAGACATATCAATTACACACAAAGCAGACTTGAGAACAAGAAAAATTATCCAGGTTAAAGTGAGGAAATAAATAATAATAAAATGGTAGAATCTCCAATGATATGTAGTCATGCTAAACACCTAACGACAAAATATCAAAATATGTGAGGCCAAAACTGATAGAACTGAAAGGAGAAACAGACATCTCCACTACTGGAGTTGTGGACCTCAACAGCACTCTTTCAAGAACTGTGAGTTCAGACGGGCAGCGATTCGGTGAGGACACAGTTGAAGTAAACAGCGCTATCCTTCAAAGTGGCTCACAGCAGCCCTCCCTTATCCCCAGGGGACACGCTCCAAGGCCCCCAGGGGATGCTCGACACCCTGGATGGTACCGAACCCTGTATATACGATGTCTTTTCCTGTACATACATACCTGTGATAAAGCTGAATTTATAAAGGAGGCACAGTAAGCGACTGTCAACAGTAACTAATAATAAAATAGAACAACTAGAACAATAACCTGCCATAAAAGTTCGGCGACCGTGGCCTCTCTCTTTCAAAATACCTTCCTGTGCAAATGTAAAGCCTGTTCCATCTTAACTAAGCACTCAACACACACTGACTGTAACTTGTGCAGCTCCGGACGCAGCCGCACAGGTAGCACACATTTCCTTTACCCTCTTCACAAGTTCACGAGTGGGAGAGTCCTTACCGCCCTCTATGAGGTTGAGAACTTTCACCTTTTCACACAAAGGAAGCACTTCACAGCTTCTCTTTGGCGTATCCGAACTGCCAGCATCATTCTTCGTGCCCTTTGGGCCATTATTACGTAGGAGAAAGGTCGCCTGACCACAAGCACTGTGACCCCGGGAGTCGACCTGCAACCCCCGCGACTGCGGAGTGACTGAAGTGGAACACGGATGGAGGGATGATTCCCGTCCTATGAGGACGGAGCTGACATAGCGAGATTTCATCACCGTTCTCAGAATGACGTGTGGTTGAAAACTTAGGAATTGCTTATTTCTGGAATCTTTTAGTTAATATTTTTGGACTGTGGTTGACCTTGGGTCACTGATGCCAAGTAAAGTGAAACCGCAGATAAGGAGGGACTCCTATCTTTTGCAGAACACTCTGTCCAAAAACAGCAAAATGCATACTCCTCCCATGCTTATATGGAAAATTCACAAAGATAGACCAGATTCTAGGCCAGACACAAAACTTAACAAATCAAAAAGAATACAAATCATACAAACTATGCCCCTAGACAACAAGGAATTTGAACAAGCAGAGTCAGTACCAGAAAGATAGCTTGAAAGTCCCCCAAATATTTGGAGAAAACCTTTCTACATAACACAGGAGTCAAAGAAGAAGTCTGGAGAGAAATTTAAAAATACTTTGAACTAAATAAAAGTGAAATAGAACTCTTCAACATCTGTGGGGAGCTGTGCTTAGAGAAAAATGTATGCCATTAAATGCACATATTCATAAAGATGATTAAAGTCAATGATCTAAGCTTCCACTACAGGAAATAGAAAAAGCGGAGCAGTCAAAGCCCAAAGCACAAAGAAGAAAACAAATAATAAAATCACACAGGAGATTAGTGAAATGGAAAACAAACAAAAACAACAGAGAAAAGTCAATGACACTAAACACCTGTCCTTTGAAGTGATAAATAAAAACTGATAAACCTCTAACCAGATGAATCAAGAAACGGAGAAGATACAAATTACCAATATTGGAAATGAAAGAGGGGTCATCCCTATTGATCCCATGGACGTTAGGAAAAGGCTCATAGTAGAATACTACAAACAACTCTATGCCCACAGCTTTGATAACCTCGGTGACATGGATCAATTCTTTGAAAGACACAACTACTAAAACTCACACAAGGAGAAATCGATATTCTGAAATGGCCTACATGTATTAAATAAATTGAAGCGAAAAAAAACACCTAAACTAGAAAGTTTTCCTGGTGTGTTCTGTCACATATTTAATGAAGGAATGGAACCAATCCTCCACAGTCTTGTCTAGAATATAGAGGCAGAGGCAACACTTTCTAAGTCATTCTCTGATGCCAGCATTATCCTAATACCAAAAATGATTTTAAAAACATTACAGAAAAACAAAATTAAGACCAATATATCTTATCAGATTTTATGCAATGACCTTCAAAAAGTTACTAGCACATCAAACCCAACAATGTATAAAAGGAATTATACATCACAACCAGGTGGGCTTATTCCAGGTAAGCAAGGATGATTCAATATCGTAAATTCAATCAATGTAATCTATGCATCAAATGTTTAAAGAACAAAACAAGCATGGTCATATCAAATGATGCAGGAAAAGCATTTGAAAGAACTCAACATACATCCATGATTAAAAGTGCCTGCAAAGTAGGAACACAAGGGAACTTCTCCAACCTGATAAAGAACGTCTACCAAACACTCACAGCTAATATCACACTTAATGATGAGAAACCAGACCCGTTCCCACTGAGACCAGGAACGAGGAAAGGACACGTTTTCTCACGATGAATATTCAAGTTATGCTGGAAGTCCAGGCTACTGCAATATGACAATAATGAAAAAATAAAGTTACATTGACTTAAAGAAGGAAATAAAGCCATCTTTATGGCCATGAAATAATTCATGCGTTGGACTTTATTACAATTAAAAAGTTCTGTTCTGGGCTTCCCTGGTAGCTCAGTGGTTAAGAATCCGCCTGCCAGTTCAGGGGACACGGGTTCAAGCCCTGGTCCGGGAAGATCCCAAATGCCACAGAGAAACTAGGCCCATGTGCCACAACTAATGAGCCCGTGTGCTGCAACTACTGAAGCCCGTGCTCCACAACAAGAGAAGCCACCTCAATGAGAGGCCGGCACACCGCAACGAAGAGTAGCCCCCACTCGCCACAACTAGAGAAAGCCCGTGCGCAGCAAAGAAGACCCAACACAGCCAAAATAAATAAATAAATAAAATTAATAAAGAGAAAAAAAAGAGTTCTGTTCTGCAAAATATATTTTTAAAGAAAATTAAAAGGCAACCCATCCACAGAGAGGGAGAAAATATTTTTAAAACATATATTTGATGTAGCCAATACAAACGAGGAGCTATCTCCAATATATATATAAAGAACTTTGTTAAGTTCAACAATATGAAAACAAACAACTGAATTTAAAAATGGGCAAGGTATGTGTATAGACATCACCAAAGAAAATACAAAGAGGGAAAATAAGCATATGAACATATGCCCAACATCATCTGTCATTAAGGAATCGTAAATTAAAATAGCAATGAGATACCACTGTACACATGGTTCAAATCCACAAAATTGAAAGTACCAATTGCTGGTAAGGATACAGAGCAATGGGAACTCTCCTTTATTGCTAGTGGATGTGCAAAACGGTACTGCCATTTTGGAAGACAGTTTGGCAGTTTCTTGTAAACTAACTATAATCTTACCATATAATTCAGCAATACACCTCCTAAGTTATATACTTAATTTATTTAAAACTTATGTTGCTGCTTGCAAATATTTATAACAGCTTTATTCATAATCACCATGAACTGGAAGTAAGCACAATGTCCTTCAATAGGTAAATAGATTTTTTAAAAAAACTGTAGTGAAGTTGCTTAATATTCCATTGTCTGGACCATGAAATATTCAGTGCTCGAAAAGAAACAAATTGTCAAGAGCTAAAAGGCACGAATCATTCTTAAATGCACGTTGCTAAATGAAAGGAGCCATTCTGAAAAGGCTACATTCTCTATGATTTCAATTATATGACATTCTGATAAAGGCAAAACTACACAGACAGTGAAATGGTCGTTTCTAGAGGACCATCATGTGGGGAGGAAATAGCCAAAGAGGATGTTTTTAGGGCAGTGAAACTATTCTGTAGGATATACCATAATGGTGGATACATGGTATTATGCACTTGTCAAAACCTGTAGAATTTGCAGCTAAAAGGTGAGTGAGCCTTAATGTGTGCAAGCCTTTTTAAAAAATCATTTTGGAGGTTAAGGGATATCACAATTGAATGCAGGATATGACAAGAGAATCTGAATGTATTACGAACATCTGAAACAACCTCACTGAAGGGCTTAGGAGAGTGGAACTGACCTAAGTGAATCTGGAAATTAATGAAATCTGCAAGACTAAAGGCAAAAAAGAACAGTACATCAGTCCGCTACCTAGTCAAGTTTTCCCACTAGGGAGTGGATTAACTGTCCTGCTCCTGCCGTACATATGTACTGGATTAGAACAATTAAATAAGCAGATGGCAGATGGTGTAGCATCTGTTGGTGGGAGGCTACACATAAGCAAGGGGAGGAGGCTAGGACTGTCTGTCTGATGACGGGTTCCCTTAGCAGCAGCCACGTAAACTCACGTCTAGTTTAATGTAGGTACAGAGTAGGTATGTGAGCAATTCAGTACACACACACACGCCTCCTGTTCTGTGAGCTGAGGGGCCTAGAAGGCACAGCTACTCCACAAACAATGAGCACACCAGCTCCCAGAATGTAGTTTCTCAAACATTCTCTAACAAAGCAAAGCAGGGCCTCTGGGAGGAATGGCTGATTCTTGGATTGGCAGGAAATGTACAAGATGAGCCTGAAACATCTTTTAGCACCAGAGAAAGTGCTCCAAAAACAAACAAACAAAAATCCCAAGGACTTTTCAAAGCAACACTAAAACCAACTGGAAGAGCTTACAGCCCAGAGTACAAAAGAAGTATCCACAGTCCACACTGATCTGTCAAAATGACTGAAGAAATCTGAAAAACTGAGGTGAACAGACAAATCTCCTAGGTAGCAGAATTCCAGGGAATGTATGCAGAGAGTCCACCCCTGTGGAGGTAGAGCATATACCCCACTAAGTGTAGGAGCTCCTTCCAAGGAGCACAGCATGGAAAGGGAACAAGGACCACAGAGTAAGAAACCTGGCAGACGGGCTTCCCTGGGGGCGCAGTGGTTGAGAGTCCGCCTGCCGATGCAGGGGGACATGGGTTCGTGCCCTGGTCCGGGAAGATCCCACATGCCATGGAGCGGCTGGGCCCATGAACCATGGCTGCTGGGCCTGCGCATCCGGAGCCTGTGCTCCACAACGGGAGAGGCCACAACAGTGAGAGGCCTGCGTACTGCAATCCAGGTGCTGGTGATGCAGTCATGATGGCAGGTACACGTGATAAGACATGATACGACCAGCACTGTGCCTCTGTCATCTTCCTCCCAACACACATAAGCCCAGTCTAATCTCAAAAAAAATCGGAAAACTCCAAATCGAGATTCAGCCCACAAAATACCTGACCAGTCCCCCTCAAAAGTATACACAGTTATCAAAAAAGATGTCCTAGAAACTATTACAGCCCAGAGGAGCCAGAGGAGACATAATCACATGTGATGTGTAATCCGGATGCGATCCTGGGACAGGAAAAGAAGTATTAGGTAAAAACTAAAGAAATGTGAATAAAGTATAGACTTTTGTTAATAATAATGTATCAGTACTGGTTTATTCCTTGTAAGAAATGTAATGTAACAATGTGGGGTGTTAATAATGGGGAAAACTGGGTGTGGAAACTAAAAATAGAACTACCATATGACCGAGCAATCCCACTACTGGGCATATACCCCGAGAAAACCATAATTCAAAAAGAGTCATGTACCACAGTGTTCACTGCAGCTCTATTTACAATAGCCAGGACATGGAAGCAACCTAAGTGTCTGTCAACAGATGAATGGATAAAGAAGATGTGGCACATATATACAATGGAATGTTAGCCATAAAAAGAAACGAAATCGAGTTATTTGTAGTGAGGTGGATGGACCTAGAGTCTGTCATACAGAGTGAAGTAAGTCAGAAAGAGAAAAACAAATACCGTATGCTAACACATATATATGGAATCTAAAAAAAAAAAGGTTCTGAAGAACCTGGGAATAAAGACACAGATGTAGAGCATGGACCTAAGGACACGGGGAGGGGGAAGTGTAAGCTGGGACGAAGTGAGAGAGTGGCAAGGACTCATATACACTACCAAATGTAAATAGATAGCTAGTGGGAAGCAGCCACACAGCCCAGGGAGATCAGCTCGGTGCTTTGTGACCACCTAGAGGGGTGGGATAGGGAAGGTGGAAGGGAGACGCAAGAGGGAAGGGATACGGGGATATATGTATGTGTATAGCTGGTTCACTTTGTTACACAGCAGAAACTAAGACACCATTGTAAAGCAATTATACTCCAATAAAGATATTAAAAAAAAAGTGATGCATCAGTAGGGGTTCACCAACTGTAAGAAATGTCGACAGCAGCCTGTGATCTTAGTAAGAGGGGATACTCTGTGTGAGACAAGATGGGAAGAAAACTTTCTGCACAATTATTTTGTAAACCTAAAAGCCTTCTAAAAGATAAATTCTATTAAAATTGAAAAAGAGAAAAAACACACACATTCCCAGGCACTTTCTCATGAGTGAGCTGCAAAATACATCAAGAATGATCTATTTCAAACGCTTCATCTTTCAGATAAAAAATGAGGGTCAGAGAAATGTAGGCCCTTTATGATCATCAGACAGCTGGAAAATACCTATAACAAAAATTCTAACTTAGGTGTTCACATTTCCAGCCTCAGACACTTTCTTCTCCTTGCCTTCCAGTCTCATCATTCTGAAAGTAAAATGTCAGCTATGTGAGAATTGTATAATCTGGATGACACACATCTCCCCTCCTCACTCTGATCTGTGGGGCAGGAGAGTGACTGGGCAGCGTCTTTGTTGGGGTGTGGTGATGTCCACACGCCTGTCTCTACCCGCCGGTCACTTCCTCTTCTCTGTAACAGGGTCTACCTGGGCCTTCTGCAGTGTGTCCTCCCTGCCGATTCCTCTGGGTGGGAACTGGCTTGTGCTCCACTAAGGAAGGCTTTATCTGGCCTGGCTGTGTCTCATTATCGAGGGCGCTGCGAAAAGGGTCTTTAGTGTGTGTAAGACAACAAATAGGGATTTGATGGGAATCGGTAGCCAGGAGTAAAGAGCATGCAGTTAAGGAACTTGTCACCTGTGCTGTCTCTATTCATAGCCTAATTAGGGGACAGACCTGTGGGTCCAGCAGAGAAGGAACTCCTAAGGGTGTTAATGAGAATCTAAGGATGCAAATTAGGCGATTTCTAGATATTTTATTACTTTTTAAAATCAGAGATACAATAAACAATATTTAACACCCTTCCCAAACCGGTGGGAAATATTAAAAGTCAAGTGATTTCATGTACGGCTTTCCTCTGTGGTAGTTAATTCAAAGAAAAAGAGTCCACTGCAGTCAGAATTCTGGAGGAAAATCTTAATCCATTAGACCTCAAAACCTATTTCCAAACTGAAAACAAATTAAGAATTGTTAGCAGTTAGGTGAAACATGATATGTTACTCAATGACAATTAGCGTTTTGCCAAGATCTAAAATGCTTTACGTTCCCAAATCGCATCCTAAATATGTTCCTTGATAACTCATAAAATCTCCTAAATGGTTCCAATATATAAAATAATGCCTCATTTTCAGATGATATAATGTAACTCTTATAATTTTATTTTCTGATTCATCTAAGCTAAAAAAGAAAATTCCAATGGAAATTTTGAATTAAGTTAAGCATATATCATAACAATTAAAATGTTATTAAACTACATTTTGTATTTCTTTTATCAAAATTTGTTTTCATTGCATGAATATATCATTTTAACTTACATAATCTGAGCTATTCGTTCTGCTCCTGTAAAACTTACACAATTTTAGAGTTTGGTTCAAAGTCACAAATTCAGAATCAGGGTGATGGTTATTTGCAGTTCTAATTATCTAATGTTTTCTATCAATAAGACCATAAAAACAAAAAACAGATGAAACTCTTTTTCGGTCTCAAAGCTGGCACCTGCTCTAATCTTTCTTGGTCAGGAAGCTGGTAGCTTTTCTTCCTTCGCAATCTTCTAGCAAGAAGAATGCCCGGGGTGGTGTGGGTGAAGCCCAGAATTGATGATCGCACACCCAGACATGAGAAACATACAGACGCAGACGCCGTGATGACCTAATTCTAGTTATTTAGCTAAAGAATCCGTTAACAACAGTCCACTGAGTGCCCACGCGGAGAGCAGGGATCCCCGGCCACACAGATCAAGCCTGTAGCTAGCTCCATCACAGAAGCTACGGCTACACACCGTTGAAGGCATCTACGAATGATGCAGACTTCTAACAATGGCAGTGAATAGTGTAGGTGAATAAAAGAAAGTCACAGACACAAACAACCTACTGTCATACCTTCCGGGGCTGCTTTCTGAATTTGGGCCTCTGGGAGCCCTGACTTGGAATGAGGAATGCGGTCCGTCAGCATGGTACTTAAAACCATCCACATCTCTGAGCTTGCGGTGACCTTTTCTGCCCATATAAGTCCCTTCTTAGACATTTAATTAATATCTCAGTCCCACTGAGGTGTAAGTCAGTCTGTTTGCTTAGATAATTAGCAGTGAAGACAAAAGGACATAATCACTGTTGCAAAGTGAAAGGTTGGAAGCAAATAAGAATATCACTACCTACACTTCAAAGCTGATATGGTTAAACCTCTCAAAAGAGTAAAAGTTTGTTGTGAAGGGCCACGTGCAATTTGCAATACAATCTTGAATTCCTCTTCTTTGAAACAGAATGAACACCATTTGGAAGTGTCGTGATTAGCGCATTCTAATCTTTCATGCCACGTGGATCTGTTTAATCAAAGCCTCATTACAGTAAGTGTAAGCTTGCTGCTTGCCTCTGAAGGGCAAATCGCAAACAGGACTCCATGGAACAGCGTGCGGTTTTGGAAGAGAATGCACTTGTTTTTGCTCCCTGGACAATGAATTTAAAATCACGTTGTACTTTTGAAAAAAGACTACAGTTAAAATATCTTTGCTTACAGGGCTGTGTTTGAAATCTGTGTATATTCAGAACCGAGTAGTCTGTGATGTGCTGCTTCTCAGTTGTCTAAAACTCTGTTCTCAAATACTGCTTTTCCCTGTATCTATTTGACATAAGCCTGAGATCTGAAGTACGTATATTTTATGTGAGGTTCACCACGGAGTGATTTTTCAAAAAATCAAGTAGGATTTTTTAGAGAAAAACCGAGCGATGAATATGGACACACCTTGCCTGTCCAGAAAACGCTCTCCAACAGTTCTGCTTGTGGAGCTGGGGCTTTTCAGACGCTCGGAGTTGCCTCTTTGAGGCCTGAAATATGTAAATATATCAGAAGAGTTTTCTCCAAATAGTAGCAGGGCGACGTCTTCACAAACCAGGTGAACTGGAGCCGCGAGAAGCCAAAGGCTTATGGTATTTTCATTCTGTTTGACCCTTGAGTACAAACCTTCAGGCATGTTTTCTCCTCTCTCCTTTGCCCTGTGAGCTGATATGGAGATTCAGTGAAGGTTCTATGGATGTTATTGAATTAGCCGTGAAAGACGTTTCCCAAATGCCCGACACCAGCCTGTTCTTTTCTGCATCATTTTTTATGTCCTCCCTCAGCTCCACAGAAGCTGCTCAACCTTCCAGCTTCTCCCAAGGCGTAGATTAGAGGCCGCTGACAGTGAAACTGCTGGGTCCGTTGTTAAAATACAAATTCCTGGGTCACATAAGCTGAGTGAATTAAAGGATCTGAAGCCGGGCTTCAGATCTGCACATTACCAACATCCAAGAAAATACCACAGTAAACACTGTTGATCTTTCTGTGTAGCTGTCTAGTGAGCTGAACCTGTGAGCCTTGAGATGAAGTGTCTCTAAATGTCGTCTCTGTCTCTCTGTCTCTCTGTCTCTCTGTCTCTCTGTCTCTCTCTCTCTCTCTCTCTCTCACACACACACACACACACACACACACACACACACACACACACGCAGGGTCTTTACATGCTCTTTCCATTGCCCCAGCTACTAGATGAAGTTTTACAAACATAAATTTTGTTGTTTATAAGCTTCTAAACATTTGCAAAGATTTAGAGATATATTTCACCTAGAGATGCACCTAGTGGGCATGGACTAGTAGGAATTAACCGAAAAACTGGAAAACGTAGCAAACCGCCCTCCTTAAGTATTTCTTTGAATTACATTTTGTTCTTAGTGATACTCACTGATCTGTTTCCAATATACAAAAAAAAAAACAAACATCAAGTAAGAGATTATCCAAAAGTCTGATAGCACACTGGACCAGCGTCATACTTCCTAATGAATACGATGAAAAGTTTTTAGCAATGCCCCAAATCCTCATATGCACATGGGGAAAATTATGATATTAGGAAAAAGTGAAGAAAACTCACCACTTCTTCATGTCTGCATTTTCTCACATTAATCCCATTTATCTGCAATGGAAAGAGAGACACAGCTTCACGTGGTATATTGTGAATTGACTTCATGTTTTGGTTGCACATGGAAAATCATCGTAAGGTGTATATACCTGCAGAATTGCGTCCCCAATAAAGAGCAGCCCTGAGAGCTCAGCTGTGAACAGAGAAGGACAATTGATCACATGCATCGTCTACTTGCTTCACACACAGATGAAAGAGTTTCTAATTAAATAAAGTCAAAACTGATAAAAGGAAAAAAATGAAATGTTTTATATGGGTAGCATCTTAAAAGATCCACAGGTAATAGAAATGCAAAAACAATCACATGATTCAACTCCTATGATTGAAACAGGAGCTGAATTCAAACACATGCTGTGATAGTTCTGTTTCATTCTATCATTTCAGATCTTAGTTGCCAGAAATTGGCCACGCTTCTGGATGGAGGACTAAATGTTCTCATGCTCTTATGAGAGCATTAAGGCATCTATGAAAGCGTTTAGAGCTACACATTGACTCCATCGGCAATGGAATCAGCTCCCCGTTTCTTTTTAAACACTAGGCTGTCTCAGTGATTTCGGTCATTGTAACAGTTGGTTTACATCCTCAGAGTTTTTCCTGGATGAAATTTCATAGGAAGGGCTGAGTTAAACTGCATATGAAAACTGAAAACAATATATATATAACTGGAGTTGCCTGTAACTGATGTGACTCGTAAGCATCAGAGCCGTTTCTACGCTTACTTGTTAATGAGACACTGTGCAGTCATGCAATCTCTCTGGCTCACACAGAGCCACCTGCTCTACTGTCTTCCCTCCCTGCTCGCCAGGCGGGTAAAGCACTTGGACTCGGCAGTCAGAACCGTCACGTGCTGCCTGGTCATGGGACCCCGGCTGGTCAGTCCCATACGAACTTATGATTCTAACTATTGTCTTTTTCCTCAGTGACAGGGACTCACAGGACAGCCCTCTTAACACTTTACCTCTTTGCTCCTTGGAGATTTTTGAAATGACAACTGGAATGTTATGTTCCGCTCCCCCCTGAAAAGAGAAAATCATATATTGTGCTTTTTAAACTCAAAAATTAAATACACAGCCTTTAGTTAGGAAACTATACAAGTTATGAACAGCATGTGAATGGACACCAAATATAATTAAAATAGACCCCTGGAATTTTTCTACCAAACAGATTGTCCTCCCAAGAAACTTATCTGTTTAGAATTTCTCTGTGACATGCAATAATTAATAGCAGTTGACTTTGAGAATGTCATTTTTAAATTAAGATTGGTGATTCCTTAAGAAGGCATTTCCTCCAATGTGTAGCAGTGCTGCCCATTGTAGAAATTCATACTTAGGGTTCCAAACAGTAGATAATTATGTATTTCCATTATCTGGCTAAGTTGTTCTATGCTGGGGACCAAGCAAGGGCCCCTTTGGATGTTGCATGGCTGGAGAGACTACATACACAAATTGGTACAAAAAAACAGACTGTGTATATATGCCTGATGGGGAAGGGGTCATTATATTCCTCTTTGTGTGAAAGTGCATACTAAACAATTAACAGAATACAGTAAACTGACAAGAATATTGCAACAGTACTTTGTCTAATTGACCAAATAAGATAGAAAAAATAAAGAAAAATAAGTAAGCTAAACTTATGTGGACGGAAATAAAATAAATCCCTGAAGTAACTGCATAAACTTATGGTTTTTATATAACAGATTTGAGAAGGTTGAAAGCAATAGTTGAAAACTCAAGTAAGTGCATTAAAGAATAAGATTTCATGTAGAAAACAAGTACAGCACTTTTAACATGGGTAGTTGAAAAGATAATCTCAATTTCCATGGGGTTTCTGTAGCTTCAGAATAAGTAAACCTCCTAAGCCTTTTTTCCTTCAAGGACAAAAATTACTTTAGAACAGACATTTTTTCCCATGAATGTCCATTTTTAGCACTGAGTTGTCAATATATTTAAATATAAGATACACAGTAGTTGTAGAGAACAGTAGTGGCTTTCAAGCTTTTCTTGGCAAGTAGTCCTTTCTACTTCTGGGATATTAAGAAGAGACGTGATAAATAAAATACTGAAAACTGTCTTACCCAGGGTGAAATTCAAACCCACCCCTGAATCTCCTGTTCTCACCATTTCCCACCAACCTGACATTCACCCACCCACCCTCACTAAGTCTGTGCAGAAGGTCTCTGGCATAAGCTTCCTTGGCTTCTGATTCTGCTCTTGCATTTGTGTTTGTGTCCATAACAAGCCCTGATCCTGTCCAAGACAATGTCTCATCTGATCAGAGCACAGGATTGGGACTGAGGGTGCAGTACAAAAGGAGTGCTTCACTAGCACAGTAAACCCAGAACAGAATCCAAGGCCCTTCATGTTTACCAGTTAGTGTTCCAAGTTCCCAATCCCTGCATTCTGTTCTATCTTTCCCCCTTATACTTATTAGCTTCTTACCTACTACAATCTTACACATTTCCTACATACATTATTTGTTTTCTTTCTCCTAACCACAAAGCAAGTTCCACAAGCGCAACAGATTTATTTATTTATTTATTTAGGTTATTTGTTTCCTGCATTGATGCAATGTCAGTGCTTGGAATAATGATTCTTTTTTAAGCTTTGAAATGTTTGTTGAGTGAATGAGTGAATGAATAAATGAAGTCTAAAACTTTTCCAGACCTAAAATTGTTCATTCTTTTTTTTTTAAACAATTTTTTAAAGATTTTTTTGATGTGGACCATTTTTAAAGTCTTTACTGAATTTGTTACAATACTGCTTTTGTTTTGTGTTTTGTGCTTTGGGCCCTGAGGCATGTGGGATCTTAGCTCCCTGACTAGGGATTGAACCCACACCCCCTGCATTGGAAGGCAAATCTTAACCACTGGACCACCAGGGAAGGCCTGTAAAATTGTTCATTCTTTAAAGTACTTTGCAGAGGGAGACCTTCAAGACCACAGAGGAGTAAGACATGGAGATCACCTTCCTTCCCACAGATACACCAGAAATACATCTACATGTGGAACAACTCCTACAGAACACCTACTGAACGCTGGCAGAAGACAGACTTCCCAAAAGGCAAGAAACTCCCCACATACCTGGGGAGGGCAAAAGAAAAAAGAAAAAAACAGAGACAAAAGAATAGGGACGGGACCTGCACCAGCGGGAGGGAGCCGTGAAGGAGGAAAGGTGTCCACACACTAGGAGCCCCTTCGCGGGCGGAGACTGCGGGAGGCGGAGGGGGAAAGCGTCGGAGCCGCGGAGGAGGGCGCAGCCACAGGGGCGCGGGGGGCAGAGCGGGGAGATTCCCGCACGGAGGATCGGCGCCGACCGGCGCTCACCAGCCCGAGAGGCTTCTCTGCTCGCCCGCCGGGGCGGGCGGGGCTGGGAGCTGAGGCTCGGGCTTCGGTCGGAGCGCAGGGAGAGGACTGGGGTTGGCGGTGCGAACACAGCCCGCAGGGGGTTAGTGCGCCACGGCTGGCCGGGAGGGAGTCCGGGAAAAGTCTGCAGCTGCCGAAGAGGCAAGAGACCATTGTTTCGGGGTGCGCGAGGAGAGGGGGTTCAGAGCACCGCCTAAGCGAGCTCCAGAGACAGGCGCGAGCCGCAGCTAAAAGCGTGGACACCAGAGACGGGCATGAGATGCTAAGGCTGCTGCTGCCGCCACCACCAAGAAGCCGGTGTGCGAGCACAGGTCACTATCCACACCCCCCTCCCGGGAGCCTGTGCAGCCCTCCACTGCCAGGGTCCCGGGATCCAGGGTCAACTCCCCGGGAGAACGCACGGCGCGCCTCAGGCTCACGCCTCGTGCAACGTCACAGCGGCATCTGCCGCCGCAGGCCCGTCCCGCCTCCGTGCCCCTCCCTCCCCCCGGGCCTGAGTGAGCCAGAGCCCCGAATCAGCGGCTCCTTTAACCCCGTCCTGTCTGAACAAAGAACAGATGCCCTCAGGCGACCTACATGCAGAGGCGGGTCCACATCCAAAGCTGAGCCCCGGGAGCTGCGAGAACAAAGAAGAGAAAGGGAAATCTCTCCCAGCAGCCTCAGGAGCAGCGGATTAAATCTCCACAGTCAACCTGATGTACCTGCATCCGTGGAATACATGAATAGACAACGAATCATTCCAAATTGAGGAGGTGGACTTTGGGAGCCACTGCAGACTTGGGGTTTTCTTTCTGCATCTAATTTGTTTCTGGTTTTATGTTTATCTTAGTTTAGTATTTACAGCTTCTTATCATTGGTACATTTGTTTATTGATTTGGCTGCTCTCTTCCTTTTTATATATATTTTTTGTCAGTTTTCACTTTTTGTGAGTGTGTCTGTGTGTATGCTTCTTTGTGTGATTTTGTCTGTATAGCTTTGCTTTTACCTTTGTCCTAGGGTTCTGTTTTTTTTTTTTAATATAGTTTTTAGCACTTGTTATCATTGGTGGATTTGTTTTTTGGTTTGGTTGCTCTCTTCTTTCTTTCTTTCTTTCGTTACTTTTTAATTTTAATAATTAAAAAAATTATTCTAATAACTCTATTTCTTTTTATTTTATTTTTTCCTTTCTCTCTCTCTTCCTTCATTCCTCCCTCCCTCCCCCTCTCTCTCTCTCCCCTCTCTCTTTCTCTCTTTCTTTCTTTCTTTTTTTTCTCCCTTTTCTTCTGAGCCATGTGGCTGACAGGGTCTTGGTGCTACGGCCGGGTCTCAGGCCTGTGTCTCTGAGATGGGAGAGCCGAGTTCAGGACATTGGTCCACCAGAGACCTCCCAGCTCCACAAAATATCAAATGGTGAAAGCTCTCCCAAAGATCTCCATCCCAATGCTAAGACCCAGCTCCATTCAACAACCAGCAAGCCACAGTGCTGGACACCCTATGCCAAACAACCAACAAGACAGGAACACAACCTGTCCCATTAGCAGAGAGGCTGCTTAAAATCATAATAAGGTCACAGACACCCCAAAACACACCACCAGATGTGGTCCTGCCCACCAGAAAGACAAGATCCAGCCTCAACCACCAGAACACAGGCATGAATCCCCTCCACCAGGAGCCTACACAACCCACTGAACCAACCTTAGCCACTGGGGGCAGACACCAAAAGCAAAGGGAACTACGAATCTGCAGCCTGTGAAAAGGAAACCCCAAACTCAGTCAATTAAGCAAAATGAGAAGACAGAGAAACACACAGCAGATGAAAGAGCAAGGTAAACACCCACCAGACCAAACAAATGAAGAGGAAATAGGCAGTCTACCTGAAAAAGATTTCAGAGTAATGATAGTAGAGATGATGCAAAATCGTGGAAATAGAGTGGAGGAAATACAAGAAACATTTAACAAGGAACCAAAAGAACTAAAGAGCAAACAATGATGGACAACACAATAAATGAAATTAAAAATTCTCTAGAAGGAATCAATAGCAGAATAACTGAGGCAGAAAAACGGATAAGTGACCTGGAAGATAAAATAGTGGGAATAACTACCATAGAGAAGAATAAAGAAAAAAGAATGAAAAGAACTGAGGACAGTCTTAGAGACCTCTGGGACAACATTAAACACACCAACATTCGAATTATAGCATTCCCAGAAGAAGAAGAGAAAAAGAAAGGGACTGGGAAAATATCTGAAGAGATTAGAGTTGAAAACTTCCCTAATATGGGAAAGGAAATAGTGAAGTCCAGGAAGCACAGAGTCCCATCAGGATAAATCCAAGGAGAAACACACCAAGGCACATATTAATCAAACTATCAAAAATTAAATACAAACAAAAATATTAAAAGCAGCAAGGGAAAAACAACAAATAACATACAAGGGAATCCACATAAGGTTAACAGCTGATCTTTCAGCAGAAACTCTGCAAGCCAGAAGGGAGGGGCAGGACATATTTAAAGTGATGAAAGGGAAGAGCCTACAACCAAGATTACTCTTCGCAGCAAGGATTTCATTCAGATTAGATGGAGAAATTACAACCTTTACAGACAAGCAAAAGCTAAGAGAATTCAGCACCACCAAACCAGCTTTACAACAAATGCTATAGGAACTTCTCTAGGCAGGAAACACAAGAGAAAGAAAAGACCTACAATAACAAACCCAAAACAATGAAGAAGATGGTAATAGGAACATACACATCGATAGTTACCTTAAATGTAAATAGATTAAATGCTTCCATCAAAAGACATAGACTGGCTGAATGTACACAAAAACAAGACCCATATATATGCTGTCTACAAGAGACCCACTTCAGACCTAGGGACACATACAGACTGAAAGTGAGGGGATGGAAAAAGATATTCCATGCAAATGGAAATCAAAAGAAAGCTGGAGTAGCAATTCTCATATCAGACAAAATAGACTTTAAAATAAAGACTATTACAAGAGACAAAGAAGGACACTACGTAATGATCAAGGGATCAATCCAAGAAGAAGATATAACAATTGTAAATATTTATGCACCCAACATAGGAGCACCTCAATACATAAGGCAAATGCTAATAGCCATAAAAGGGGAAATCGACAGTAACACAGTCATAGTAGGGGACTTTAACAACCCACTTTCACCAATGGACAGATTATCCAAAATGAAAATTAATAAGGAAACACAAGCTTTAAATGATACATTAAACAAGATGGACTTAATTGATATTTATAGGACATTCTATCCAAAAAAAAAAAAAAAAAACCCAGAATACTCTTCATTCTCAAGTCCTCATGGAACATTCTCCAGGATAGATCATATCTCAGGTCACAAATCAAGTCTTGGTAAATTTAAGACAACTGATATCATATCAAGTATATTTTCAGACCACAACACTGTGAGACCAGATATCAATTACAGTAAAAAATACAAACACATGGAGGCTAAACAATATACTACTAAATAACCAAGAGATCACTGATGAAATCAAAGACAAAATCAAAAAATACCTAGAAACAAATGACAATGAAAACACGATGACCCAAAACCTATGGGATGCAGCAAAAGCAGTTCTAAGAAGGAAGTTTATAGCAACACAATCCTACCTCAAGAAACAAGAAACATCTCAGATAAACAACCTAACCTTACACCTAAAGCAATTAGAGAAAGAATATCAAAAAACTCCCCAAAGTTAGCAGAAGGAAAGGAATCATAAAGATCAGATCAGAAATAAATGAAAAAGAAATGAAGGAAACAATAGCAAAGATCAATAAAACTAAAAGTTAGTTCTTTGAGAAAATAAACAAAATTGATAAACTATTAGCCAGACTCATCAAGAAAAAAAGGGATAAGACTGAAATCACTAGAATTAGAAATGAAAAAGGAGAAGTAAAAACTGACACTGCAGAAATACAAAGGATTGTGAGAGATTACTACAAGTAACTCTATGCCAATAAAACGGACAACCTGGAAGAAATGGACACATTCTTAGAAAAGCACAACCTCCCGAGACTGAACCAGGAAGAAATAGAAAATTTAAACTGACCAATCACAAGCACTGAAATTGAGACTGTGATTAAAAATCTTCCAACAAACTAAAGCCCAGAACCAGGTGACTTCACAGGCGAATTCTATCAAACATTTTGAGAATAGCTAACACCCATCCTTCTCAAACTCTTCCAAAATATAGCAGAGGGAGGAACACTCCCAAACTCATTCCAGAGGCCACCATCACCCTGATACCAAAACCAGACAAAGACGTCACAAAGAAAGAAAACTACAGGCCAATATCACTGAGGAACATAGATGCAAAAATCCTCAACAAAATACTAGCAAACAGAATCCAACAGCACATTAAAAGGCTCATGATCTTAAGGAGAAACTAAGACGGTGAACAATGAAATCAAACGTGCACGGTTGCAGAGAGTTTCTAGAGATCCTTGGAAACTGGAAAAAACATTAAGAATACATCTCCATTTCTTAGAATAAGATTCTGGTTAGCTAATATAAATCAAGCACTGGTGAAGTTTTATGTGATAGAAAGAGAAAACAAACTCATCCAGATATTATGGTTCAGATATTTGGGGGCAGAGAAGAACGCTGTTTATGTCACTCCAGGTTGGTGGTTGTTATCAGAGCATTTTCCTTTAACTGATTTTGCTTCTCACAGTTTTCTGTCCTTGCACTACTGAATTTAAAGATTTTCTCAGTGCTCAGATTTTTAATGCAGGTTATCATGGTGGGACAGTGGGAAACCTCTCCTCAGGGTTGGTCTATAGATATCGATTTTCTGAGGGTCAACTCAGCAATCCCATTCTTCCCTCAACACCTGAGACTTATAAATATCTTTTAATAATAAGATACAACTGGCCTCTATTTTATCAGCATTTTCCTTTTATATGTAAAATTTCTCCTGAAATTTGAATGGTTTGAGTCCAAAGGTGTTTTTTTTTTAACTTTATTTCTTCAATCAGACATTTGGAGCTCTGAGAGAATTTTTAAGCTAGTTTAAGGAGATCACCTCATTAATTGATTAAGAGAGCTAATTTTAAGACAAAACTCAGGGGATAAAATTGGAACATAAAATCACAGTGCCTTCATTTATTGAATAAAATGTGAGAGCAGTCCAGCTCTGTTAAAGTAAATTAGATTTAGTTCTGAACCTAATTGGGGATATTCAAAGTTTTCCAGACAGAAATCAAATAATGTGACTCACCCTGTTTAAGATAGGTGATAGGCTTCATGTTACATGCAGAATAAAAGCCAAGGTCCTTAGCATCCCCTGTTATGTGACCTCAGCATCCCCTGAAACTTTATCCTGGACCCTTGTCATTCTGAGCTATAGGACATCTACATATATGGTCCCCTCTGCCTGGAGAGCTGTTTACCTTTACTTTTAACCTCGTATAAACTCTAGGCACATCCAGGAGTTCAGCCAAAGGGCTCCTTCCTCAGTTTCCCCTTACCTACAGTGATTATTTCTATAGCACTGGATCATGGCTGGGGTTTACGTTTCTCCACATGACACTCTGGTCAATGTCTGCTTTCCCTCTAGAATGTAAAGGGCCTGACGTCAGGGCAGGTTTCCTTTACCATCTTCCCCCTGACCTATCCTGAGGCCCGCCAGGGTGTATGGCTTGAGGCCACGGTTCAGAGAATAAATGAATTACTTGAGCTCTGTTGATCCAGGGTAAAATGAGGTTAGAAGAAGTGAGGTGACATTCTAGAGTGCATCCCAGAAAATATTAAAACACACACCATTCAGTTTTGAGATAGCCTTTCTACAAAGCATAATTAATTTTATAGCTAGATAGGAACAAGGATATAAAGTCCCATCTAAAGCATTTTGTGCATGACTCTATCCAATGATTTTTCCAGTACAACTCTGAAATTCCACTAAATCAAACCCAGAATGTTTTTATAATGCTGGGAATCTTGCCAAATAAATCCTTTCAATTCAATATTTTCATTACAATCAATCATATTCTGGGCTTTGGAAAGAAAAGGATACACAGACCCCAACCTTACATATCCATCAAGAGAATGGAAAATACTTACAAATAGATAATAACAGACAGTAATTAAGGTTTAGAGCCCAGTCAACAGGTGTGGGAGAGGCACCTAAAGGAATATCATCTGAAAGAACATGGACAAATACTTTTATACATTTGAATGCCATGCTTATCTGCCAAAATCACTTATTCTAGCTCTGGCAAAATTAATGGCTTTCCCATGTTAGTTATGATTGCCTTCACATGGAAATCCAAAATAGGGAATTCTATAGAGGCAGATAGTAGACTGCTGGTTGCTCAGACCTGAGCCGGGGGATGGGGTATAGAAGGCGGATGCTGATGGTATGGGTTTTCTCCTCAGTGGATGAAAATGTTCTAAAACTGACTGTAGTGATGGGTGCACACATCTGTGGATATAATAAAAATCATTGAATTGTACACTCTAAATGGGTAGATTGTATGGTATGTGAATTACATCTCAATAAGCTATTTAAGTTAAAAAATCATCCTTCAAATGATAATTCATCAGTGGTTTTACCTGATTCTTGGAACTAATGCACACTCTTCTGGCTAAGCTTTATTACCTGCTTATTACCCTCCTATTTCTGTGGTGCAAAGGTATGTACCCTGTACATACCTTTGGGGGAAACAGAAGAATCAGACTCAAATAATGAGAAGAGGGCAGAATGAGGAAATGAAGGCAAATGTGCCTGTGCTTGTAGCAACACTTGATATTTAAAGACTTTTGCCCTGAAATCACTAATAAATGAAAATACAGACATTTATGACAACTACTATGAAGATGTATATGTTTATTTGGTGAATATGATATAATTAATACCCAACCCTTGATATTAAGAAATTGTTTGCTTGATGCTGGACATTTCAATCCATTTATTTCAGTTTTAAATAAACCAGAATGTGAATAACTTAGAGAGGAAACATCATTTGTGTTTCCAAATAGAGAGCGTAGAGATAATTTAGTGCAGGTTTTACAGCTATAGAGCATATTTATTGGGAATAAGGACTATGTCACCAGCTTTGATGGGGGTTGCAGCCCAGCTCTGCCAGTTACAACAAACAGGTAAATTACTTAACCTCTTAATACTTAATCATTGTCTGTAGAGATCTAACAACAGTTATCCACTTTCTGGATACTAAAGACCAAAGGAAACAATATAAAGTATTTAGCTCAGAATCTGGCACTACAAGAGCAGTTAATAAATGTTAGCAATTATTGTTTATAAATGATAAGATTTTAATGGTAATAATACTTATAATTTCACTTTGATTGCTGCAAAGTTAAAGATTCCAGATGGAAATCACCTTTGATCACAAACATTTCCCTGATGGACGTGGATAACTTACTGTTTAGGTAAGAAAAGCTGAGTCTTTTGAAAAATACTCCAGAAAACATTTTTCTAGTAATAATATTCAAAACGCTCTTTCTCTAAAAGGTAATTCTTTTAATGACAATGACCGGAGGTATGATTTAATAATATGTGAATGGATGGTATTGCATTTTAAGAGATACAGAAGAACAATTAAAGTCTCACGGAGTCAAGATGGCAGCTTACTTTAAGGTGATTATATGGTCATTCTTACAAGAAGAATGGGGCAAAAATGCAGGACTATTAGATCCCTTGATGAGAAACTTTGGTGATTACTGGGGGTGTAGTGTGGAGACCATTCATTTATATTTAGAAATGGTAAGTATCTGGATGGCTCAGACAAGCGGACCAGAAAATGCAATAGGAATACTGATGCACGTAGAGCAGAGCCAGAGGCCACGTGCAGATCAAGGTGAGGAGGGCATTCCCGCAG
>NW_006790942.1:1695887-1707205 GCF_000442215.2 Lipotes vexillifer | reverse complement strand
TGGGGAGCGCATTCCTGCAGGCAAGTTGAGGATATAAACCAGGTGGATGCAGGAGCCTGAGAGCTTCCAGGAGCAGCTTCAGTCTGAGGACACAGAAAAGTAGGTGATCATAAGTGGAAAGTTTAGTGATTCTTTTGTCTAGCTTTTGGAGAATGTTTCTTTTTGAAATCTAAAAATGTAATTAGGAGAGCTTGGTGTTTTAATGAGACGCAAACAAAAACAAAAACTAATACAAGGGGAAAAACACCCAAGTTTGTGATTTCTGAGGGATGTTTGAATCAAGGAAGACTGAGTAATGGTAACAGCCACGAAGCATCCCAAACAATTGTCAGAAAAGATCCAAAGTTACAGCAGTTACGGGAATGGCTCTAAAAAGCAGCACAAGACTAAAAATGGTGTAAAAGGGAAGGATTCCTGGAAGACTGAGAAAGGAGTGAGCACGCTGCCCAAACCCCAGAAGCCGCTCACGGCCAAGTGTCAGGTCAGCATGGAGGGCCGAAGCTCCTCTCTGTTCTTTTCTGAGGTCCGGGACAGGGCTGGTCATGGACTGGACTGGGGATGCACTGTGACTCAGAGACACAGGCGGGACCAGGTGGACATGTGTGCATGCCATGCCTCTAGATCCCACCTCATTGCACCCCAGGGCCAGTCACTAGATTTGCTAAATCGATAGATAAATAAATGGTCAGCATCAAAATATGAATTTTGCATTTAGGCTAGAATACTTTCTTAAACTGTTGCTTATGTATATTTGAATTCTCAGATCTAAAGAAAATAGTGCAAATGGATGAACACAGTTCATCCAATTTACATATGACAGGGTAAAGGGAAAAAGGATTTGTATAAAATATTGCTATTTAAAATAAATAAATGAGTGATAAATAATCACATGTTGAAATACGTTAATGGAATGAAAGGTAGTTTAAAAATAGAAAAGCAAAGGTCAGAGGTAAGTAGTGCGAAACCTAAAATGGAAAACCCTAAAAGGAAAGTCTCCAGGCTGAACGGATAATGTTCTGAATAAAAATATTGATGTTTTTATTTCTGGTTGGTTTGTGTGTCATAAGAATTATAAAATAATTTCGTTTTTTGTCAAACCTCTTAATATATGGCACCCATCACAATTCAAATATTACTTCTGTGGCCAGTATTTTGAATGGAAAATATACACTTATTTGATTTAAAAAATAACTCTATTTATTACATGTATAAGGGTTTTGTTTGGGTTGAAATAATGTAAATATTAAACAGAAATGATTTATTTGGCAAAATTCTTAATGTTTAAAAACTGTCTAGGTTAAAATGTGTATTTCGGTAAAAATAAGTAACATTGTATTATTGAGTTTCACTCTAAATGGAAATAGAACAGAAAGAAAAGAACATTTCCATCCTGCACAAAATTCATACAGCTCCACTCCCAGAAAGAGAGGCAGTGCTTATGTCAAATGAAAGCAGCTCTCTCTCGTGAATGGATTTTATTCACACTCAGCTCCTGTTCTCTCTTCACGGACATTTACTGTCTTCAGTGGTACCTTTAAATCCTTCATGGCAATCTCAATAAATATGGAAAAAAACAAAAACAAGAAAACTTGTTTCTTGGTTTATTCCCACAACATCATTTCCACATCCTGTAATTTGCCCTACATATCTCCTTGGCCTTAGTTGATGACAGACAGAGTGAAAGAAAAAATAAACCTTAAAACTAACATTTTATATAGTAAATGCTCTCATCACTTGATGAAGACCATGCCAGTCCACACTGGTCAGTTTTCTGAATCATTTTCATAATGTCAACTAGAGATGACAGTCACCAAATTTAGAGTTCCACTTTCCAAGCGTATATACCTCAAGCTGTGTTAAAATTTCATGAAATGTACACCTGAGATGTATGATTTTCACCCTACACAGGCAAAATGCCTAACCCAACAACCAAGATAAAGTTAAATTTCATGAATCTCTGCAGAGATACAGGTTTCTAAAGGGCATTTAAAATCATTGAGTTAATTTTTTCAATATTTATATAACTTTCTGTCTTTTAAAATTTATATTTTGTTTCACTGATGATACATTGCAGGTGTGGTACATCTTTAATAGTCAGTGATATACAGAAAGAAAAGCCCTTTGAAATGTAATAATAACTAGAAAAGAACAGATATGGTCCATTTTTAAAAGAATTGAGGTGCTAAAACTTTAAATCTATCCTATATACTTGGCATTGGAACATGAGATTTTACTGATTTCTTAAATAAAAAAAGAAAACTGCACAAAAGAAAAAGATGACTAGAACAGAACTAATACTTAACTTACTATCAGACCTTATATGAACCTAAAACGTGTTCGGCTCCTTTCATTGACAGACCAGTATCTCCCGCTCTGGCTGGTTAAAAGATATGCACACCGCAAGACCATATTTGATATTTTAGATGAAACCAGATAAAGAAAATTAATGAGTTATATTCAATTCCAGGTAAGGTAAATTTCCCAAATACTTTTCTAAAATCTCTTAATCAAAAGGTGGCCAAGATTTTGAGAGCCTGCTTAATTTCCTCTCAGTCCAAATATTGAGGAGTTTGCTATAGCCATTCTCGTCTACTTATCAATCTGCAAAAAGTTAAAGTTCACAGAAACGCGGGCGTTACAGCACAGACTTTGTAAGGATAGACAGGAGAGATGGGCTACCTTTATGCTTAATCCAAATCCTCCTACAGTTTGTCTTCTAATGGTCACCGTTCTTTCCTGAAAGACAGATTTTAAAAGTGGTTAGTGTTGCCTGCTACTGTACCTACACACCATTTTCCTCCTCTCGGTTTTGTGCTTGCTCTTCAAAAAAAGGACATTTTGTGACAGCATAAAGGCCCCAAACTTTGCAATAAATGGAGTATTTTGGAATTTTTAAATCGAAGGCTAACTATTTGTCAAGATAAAAGGGACTGCAGTTTATTAAACTGCTAAATTCTCAAGTTAAATTCTTTCAATGATTTTTTGGACATAGTTTGGAATCTGAACTTTAAAACCTCTTCTCATTCTCACATTATGTATTCTTGTTGTTGAAAAATAATTCAGCATCACATGGTAAATATTATCTTTGCCAACCAAGGTCATATCTCCATTACTACCGGTCATGTGGTTTGTGGAGACTTGAGTGCTGGGCTGGGAGACTGCCATGTTTCAGCACATAAATGGTCCACCTGTACGTCTGGGGTTGGAACTCTAAATAAACCAGGTTCACAATGATTGCTTGTTTGAAAGAAGAATGCATTTTACAGTTAACTGATAATTATAATAAAATTATCAGTTTTCAGAAGCAGTTCTCTTTTGCCTTCCACAATGGAACCAATCATTCAACCACTGGCATATGAAATTTAAAAATCGCAAAGAGCCACATTTGGACAAATCCTTTAGTTTCCAATAAGAAAACCAATATTACTTTTTTATGGTGATCATCTCTACATAATGCATATCTCCTGGCATGCTGAAGGGCTGAGAGCTTTTACTTAGAACCTTCTCCATTTATTTAGAACCTTCTCATCTTCTTGAACCTTCCCCTACCTAGAAAGGTTTAGACTTCTTCCCTGGTACCTGGAATAGATATTTGTTTTCTGGTCCTTGTGCCTCCACAAAGGCTCAGTTTATTCGGCTACATTATCTACTCCCCTACTTAATAGTCACCTGAGGTATTCCACCTGTGGTAGTTTAAAAAATACATTCTAAACAAATTTTAAGTACAATGGGAAAATACATTTAATAAAATTATTTCTTATATATCTTTATATAGAATTCTTTCTGAAGAAAGAAAAGTTACTCCGCACATTTAGATATCTAATTAATATTTATCCACATCATATTCCAACAGCTATATCACAGAGGAGCTCAAATACTGGGAGACTCAGAGGGATAAGTTGATTACATGGTCGTCTTCAGTCTTACCAAACAGGCGAGCTGCTTTCCCACTGCCTATCAAACTAAACTAAAGCTCTTAGATGGCACAGCTATTTTCTTAATTCTTTTCTGTAAGGAATAAATACTTGATTCCTTAAAATAGTATCAAAACCAAGGGTACAGTTAGCTCAGAAAACCCACATCAACTGTCTCAAAATAAAGATTTCAATCTGTCAAAGCAAATGCATTTTTAATAGCAAATGGTATCACCTAAAGTTTCTAGAACATCTTCCATAGCAATCATTAGCCACAAGGGCAATTTGGTGAGTAAACTCTCCTGAGCAGCAGAGTGCGTGCTGAAGCCCTGCTCTTTTCTGAAGGAACAGCAAGCATGCAGGTTATTAAAGGTCTGTGCAGTGCCTTTATTCATTCTGTACAAGACTGCCTTCCAATCTTTGGTGGAGAATATTTAGCACATGTTCCAAATTGGATACAAAATTGCTGATGCAGAGAAGACTTTGACTAAAGAGTCAGCAGAACCTATGGGAAAGCTCAGAAGCAGCAATTATTTTAATGTTTTTTAAACTCACGGGTACACACGCACACTCTTGCAAACGCAGACAGCACCTCTAGACGCTACTCCTTCATTAGCTGACTCGTAAGGAAGTGGGGAGAGACGGGCTGGACGAATTACTTCGTGTTTTAAAGCCAAAATTTTAAATTGGTGCCCACAGGTAGCAGGAGGCATGGAAAGGCACACACCTGTACCTGCTGACTCCCTCCTGGTCGTCTGTATGTCGTGTCAGCTGTGCCCTCCAGCCCCTCCCCACCTGCCCCAAAAATCAGAGGAAAGAAAGGGATGTTAATGAATTGTTTCAGCTGCTCACCTCATAAATCAGAGGGTATCTGGAAGCTGCTCGGGAGCTGTATTTAGTTAACACAGTGTGAGTTTCATAAAGACGTTGCCTAGCAACAAGGCACCATCCTTTGGGAAACCAACTATAATTGGTTATTTTATTTCTTTTTTTTTTTTTTTTTTTTTGGGGTACGCGGGCCTCTCACTGTTGTGGCCTCTCCCGCTGCGGAGCACAGGTTCCGGACGCGCAGGCTCAGTGGCCATGGCTCATGGGCCCAGCCGCTCCGCGGCATGTGGGATCTGCCCGGACCGGGGCATGAACCCGTGTCCCCTGCATTGGCAGGCGGACTCTCAACCGCTGCGCCACCAGGGAAGCCCGGCTATTTTATTTTTTAAAACACACAATTGAGACGTGCTCCCACACACTCATATATACGACAAGTCTTCATTTATTCTTCCTATTCCTTACGAAATGAAAGGATGGAGCCCAAGAGTAGTATCGGCCTGTATGAAGTTGTCCCACACACCTAAATTCATTCATGTTATGGACAACGTGTTGAAGTGCTAAACTTGCATTATATAAAAACATAATTATTATCACACCTGCCCTCTGGAGTATTATATTTGACATACTCTCTGTGTTTACTGTCTGAACTACACGGGAACCAACATACACGTTACCAAACAGAACACATTGCTCTTATATATCCCAGGAATGGACGTTTTTGAGACACGCAGTGAAAAAGAGGAGGGAGTGGTGAGAATAAGGCAGAAACTAGAGAGATTGCAATGAAGAACTGTACTGACTCTGTGCGCTGGGAACAAAGAAGATGCATAGAAAAGGAGAGAGGAAAAGTCATGAGCTCTTTTCGACAATTCAGGAAGAGTAACTAAACCTCAGAAAGGAATAAGAATAAAACGGTCTCTTCTAATTACCAAAAATCTAAATACTATGTGCCCTTATATATACAGTGGAATATTACTCAGCCATACAATGAAATGAAATTGAGTTATTTGTAGTGAGGTGGATGGACCTAGAGTCTGTCATACAGAGTGAAGTAAGTCAGAAAGAGAAAAACAAATACCGTGTGCTAACACATATATATGGAGTCTAAAACAAAAAAAACGGTACTGATGAACCTAGTTGCAGGGCAGGAATAAAGATGTAGTTATAGAGAATGGACTTGAGGACACGGGGTAAGAGGGGGAAGCTGGGTTGAAGTGAGAGTAGCACCGACATATATACACTACCGAAGGTGAAATAGTCTGCTGGTGGGAAGCAGCCGCATGGCACAGGGAGATCAGCTATGTGCTTTGTGACCACCTAGAGGGGGGATAGGGAGGGTGGGAGGGAGACACAAGAGGGAGGGGATATGGGAATATATGTATGCTTATGGCTGATTCGCTTTGTTGTGCAATAGAAACTAACACAGTATTGTGAAGCAATTATACTCCAATAAAGATCTATTAAAAATAAATAAAATAAATAAATAAATACTATGTGCCCTTACGGGTCTCATAGCACTCGTCATTGTTTATTAAAATACACCGTGACCTTGACTGTTTCTTCCCTCTAGTTTTCTGAGTTCTGAACCTATGTCTTGTTCACAGTTGTATCCTTAGAATTTAGCATCGGGCCTAAATCAAAGTTAGATAATCATCTGCTAAATGAATAAAGAGGTTTTTTTCCCAGACATTTTCATTTCAAACACGTAATCATCACAACATCCCACCTGCGTAGGCAATATTTTCCCAATTAAGAGTGAAAAAACTAAAATGCAAATGAATTACAGTCACTTGGCCAAGATCCAAATCATGATCGACATGAAAGTGTCTCTGATTCCCACCACCTTTTCCATCACACAGGCCCCAGACAAGATGGAGAAATAGATGAAAGAAGCAAAGGTACTGAAAAATAGGGAGCAGAAAGGGAAGGAATCGTCAGAAACGACGCTGTTCCTCTGAGACTGGGAATGAGGCAAAGCACAACCCCCCCCCAGCACCACCGACCTTCAGCTTGTGCCTGAAGTTATGGTTACAGCGCAGCAGAGCAGCGATAGGGGATGAAAGCCCTGCGGGCTAGAGAGGGAGAACGGAAACTGCCTTTGTTCTTTGTCTATGTAGAAAATCCCAAAGAACCAACAAAAATCTCATGGAACTAATACGCAATTACAGCAAGGTCGTAGGAGACACAGTTAATATAAAAAAGTCAACTGCTTTCCTGTATATCAACCATGAGAATTGGCACTTGAAATTAAAATCACAGTACCATTTACAATAGCCCATTAAAAAGGGAATACTTTGGTATAAATCTAACAAGTAACGTTTTCTATGTGGAAAACTATAAAATTCTGAGGAAAGAAATCAAAGGTGATCAAGATAAACAGGGAGAGAGATTTTATATTCATGGATTAGAAGACTCAATATTTTCAAGATATCGATTCCTCCTAACTTGATCTATGGAATCAGTACAATCCCAATAAAAATCCCAGCAAGCTCTTTGTGGGTATCAAGAGGCTGCGTCTCAGACTTCTGTGGAGAGAACCCATGACGGCCAACACGAAACTGAGGCAGAAGGACCAAACCCAAGGACATGGGGCCCCTGATTCAGGACTTGCTCTAAAGCTACAGGAATCAAGGCAGCGCAATTTGTTTGAAGACTAAACATATAGATCACTGGAACAGAACAGCAAAGCCCAAAAATAGAGCCAAGGAAAAAGACAGAGTCGATCTGATCTTGACAAAGGAACAAAGGCAATTCAATGGGGAAAAGGATAGTCTTTCAGTAACCCAAAAAAAAAAGAAAGAAAGGAATCCAAATATGAATGTTATCCTTTCACAAAAGTTAACACAGACTGAATCACAGACCTAAACATAATCACAGTCTTATATAAAGATTCTAGGAGAAAACCTGTATGACTTTGGGTTTGGCAATGAGCTTTTAAAAGGAACACCAAAAGCATGGTCCATAAAAGAAAAAAATTTGATGTTAGGAAATATTAAAACTGAAAATCTCTGCTTTGCAGAAGATACTGTTAGGAGGATGAAAAAAAAGTCACAGATTGGAAGAAAATATTTGCAAAATATCTATCTGATAGGGACTTGTTTCCAAAATATGCAAAGAACTCAACACTCAGCAAGAAAACAACCAACCTAATTTTTAAAATGCCAAAATATTTGAGCCAACACCTCATCAAAGAATATACAGATAGCAAGAAAGCTCTTGAAAAGGTACTCAACAAAATTTATTAGTGGATTGCAGGTTAAAAAATGAGATAATATTACACACCTTTTAAAATGGCTAAAACCCAAAACGTTGACAATATCAAATGCTGGGGAGGATTCTCATCACTAAGAATTCTCATTCCTTGCTGGTGGGAATTCAGAAAGAGAGTTTGGGGGTCTCTTACAAAGCTAACACAGGGCAGGAATTGCACTCCTAGGTATTTACTCAACTAATTTTAAAATTTATGTTTACGCAAAAGCTGCACGCAAATGTTTATAGCAGCTTTATTCATAACTGCCAAAAACTGAAGTCACCAAGATGCTGTTTATTCATAGAATGAACAATAAATAAACAAACGAACAAATAAACAGAAATGAGCTACCCAGCTCCCAAAACCCATAGAGAAAACTCAAATGGATATCACTAGGCAAAAGAAGCCAGTCTGAAAAGGATATATACTCTGATCCCATCTGTAAGACGTTCTGAAAAGGCAAAACTAAAGGACAGTGAAATGACTAGTGGCTGCCAGGAGTTCGGGCAGAGGGAAGAGGTTGAATGGATGAAGCACAGGGATTTATAGGGCGAGGAGACCATTCTTTATGATACAGTAATAATGGACACATGACATTGTGCATTTGTCAAACCCCATAGAACTTCGGAGAAAAAGCAGTCCACCTTCACATATGCGCGTCAGGAAGCTAGGGGGCCCAAAGTGAACTGTGACAAGTAATCTAACTGCATTACAGGTGTGCGTCAGCCCCTTACCGAGAGAGGGGTGGGCAAACGCACTGCCTGAGCGACTTTGGAAATGAGTGGCGTCTGAGAGACACAGGCTACGGGCTGAGACCCTCCTTGATGAGGCTGTCCCACGCGAGGGTGTCGTGACAATCCTGACACTGCTGTGCGTGCATACTGAAATTAAACAAGCACCTGGTGGGGGCGACCAGCTTCTCACTGTGGGGTGGGAATTTACAGACACAGGCAGGGGGACAGCTAGAACAGTCCATGGGCAAGGAAAACAGCGGGGAGGTATCAGTATGAACCCATGTTTAGCTTAATATACATAGAGGTGGTTACATATAGAAATACTCATAGATAAGTGAATCTACAAAGGTTATTGTCTGTCTTTTTAAAAATGGCTCTTCGGGGCTATAATTCATATACCTTAACACCAGCTACTTAAAGTGTACAATTTAGATGCTTTTAGTAGTTTCACAGTTATGCATCCATCATCACAATCAATTTTAGAACATTTGTATTCAATATTCCAAAATGTACCTAGAACCCCTCACTCCTGATTCCCCCCATTCTAACCTTAGGCATTTAATCTATGTTCTGTCTCTATGGATTTGCCTATTATGGACATTTCACATAAATGAAATTATACAGTATGTAGTCCTTTGTGTCTGTCTTCTAACTACGATGTTTTTAAGGTTCATCCATGTTGTAGCATGTATCAATACTTCGTTTCTTAAATTGTCAGATAACATTCCACTGTATGGGTATACCACACTTTATCCCTCCCTCCACATTTAGGGTGTTTATAGGATTTGGCTACTAAGAATCATGCTGCTATGAACATCTGTGGACAAGTTTTTGTGCGGACACGCGTGCTCGTTTTTCCCGAGTATATACCAAGGAGTGAGAACTGGGACTGCCAGGCTGTTCCAGTGAAGCTGGACATTCTACGTTCTCACCAGCATTGTCTGAGGACCCCAGCTTCTCCACATCTTCAGGACCACTTGTTCTTATCTGTCTTTTTGATTATAAACATCCTAGTGGATGTAAAGTGTACCTCATTGTGGTCTTGATATACATTTCTTTGATGGCTAACGATGTTGAGCATTCCTTCATCTCCTTATTGGCCAATTATACATCTTCTTTGTAATAAAAACATCTATTCAAATCCTTTGCTCATTTTTTGTTGCCCATTTTATTAATGAGTCATAAGTTTCCCACTGATTCTTGAAAGATATTTTTGGCATATGTAGAAATCTGGGTTGACAGTTCTTTCTCTTCGGCAGTTGAAAAATACCATGCCACTTCCTCGCAGTTTCCACTGTTTCTGGGGAAAACTCTACTATCATTTGAATGGTTTTCCCCCTATTCCTAAAGTATTACTATTTCTTGCTGCTTTTAAGTTTCTTCTTTGTCTTTAGTTCTCAGGATTTGACTGGGATGTGTCTTAACACAGGTTTCTCGGGTTTTTACCCTTTTGAGGACCTGCCCTCCTTCTTTAGGTTTGTGTCAGCTGCGAACTTTGGGGCGTTTTCAGGCATTATTTCTTCAAGCGCTGTTTGAGCTCTGACCTCCTTCTCTCTTCCTGGGACTCTGATGATATAAACGCTGGATCTTTCATTATAGTCTCGGGGGTCCCTTATTTTTTTCAGACCAGTTTTTCTCTTTAGTTCAGAAAGGGTAATTGTTACTGTTCTGTCTTCAAGTTAATTGGTTCTCTCCTCTGTCCTCTCCATGCTGCTCTTGAGCCCATCCACTGAGTTTTTATTTCAGTTGAATTTTCAGCTCTACAATTTCCAGTTGCTTTTTGCTGAGACTTTCTCTTTTCTCATTTGTTTCAATCCTGTTTGTAACAGACCTGAAACCATTTTATGACAGCAACTTCCCAATCCTTGTTAGATAATTGTAACATCTGTGACATTTCAAGGTTGGCATCTGTTGATTGTCTTTTCTTATTCGAGGTGAGAATTTCCTTGTTACTCCTGGTCATAGGTGGGAAAGTTCCAGCTGCTCCAGGCCTCTGCTGACAAGAGCCTGGGTGGGAAGTGCAGGGCTGCCTGGTCACTGCTCCCTGAGGGGCCTCCACCACGGTCTCATCATCAACTTGCTACAGTAAATCCTGACTGTCCACGAGGCCTCCTGTGGTACATCTCCAGGGCAGGTGGAGGAAACAACGTATTTTTAAACAGCAGATATCTCTATCTGTGGTAGAAAACAACTGATGAAGTCAGTTCCAAGGGAGAAAAATAATAAATATACCAATGACAAAAATGACAGTTTTGACCCAAACTTTCACTATTTAATCTATTATGTTAAACATGTATGATAGTATTTACCTAAATAATATAGGCCTCATTTTCACATTATTATCTATTTCATTTCACCTAGTTTGTATGAGTCTTCATTTCCAGAACAATGCAAATTTTAGTCTATCAATCTACGTTTAATTTCATTTAAGCATTACAAATTTAATTAAAATAATTTATATGAAGCAATATAACCTTCATAAACCTGTAAACTTTAGAATATCCTTAGGCTCCTATTCACTAATACCATATTGAGAGCACTCTGGAGGGGCTTCCCTGGTGGCACAGTGGTTGAGAGTCCACCTGCCGATGC
>NW_006790942.1:1693552-1695803 GCF_000442215.2 Lipotes vexillifer | reverse complement strand
CGGGTTCGTGTCCCGGTCCGGGAAGATCCCACATGCCGCGGAGCGGCTGGGCCCGTGAGCCATGGCCGCTGGGCCTGCGCGTCCGGAGCCTGTGCTCAGCAACGGGAGAGGCCACAGCGGTGAGAGGCCCGCATACGCCAAAAAAAAAAAAGAGCACTTTTGTTTGAAGCAATAATAATGAAACTCCTTTGCATCTAGAAAGGACTGACTCACAGAATGATTCTTTTGAGGTGAGAAGTTTTGTTTTCTATATTATACAGAAAGATTACTTACCCAGCTTAAATTGCTCATCCAGGATAATCATTAGAGGCAAAGTGAATTACAGAAAGGGACAAACATCCAGATCAGTGGTCCATCAGTTATTTTAGGAAACAACTATGACCTCACGTTAGGTTATAGAACTGAGAGGAATACAAGTTAGAAATTGTTAGAAAGCAGAAAGTGGGAAGAAGGGACCCAGGCTTTATTTTTCACTTCTACAATCTTCTATGGTAACGTGGTCACATTCAATGCTGTCACAGCCAGTTCTGTAAATTAGATGTTCTCTCCTTCTCACTCACAGGAACCGAGATTCAGAGAAGGAAGTTAACTCACACAGGGTCACAAAGCTAGCAAATGGCCAGGCTGAGATGACAAGCCAGGTCTGTCTGATTTTAGACCCAATAGATTTTCCACCGTAACACATACACACACACACACACACACACACACACACACACACACACACACACACAACTAACCTTGGTTCTGACACTCTTTTGAGTCAGATATACTGAATTCTTTCTCTAGGATAACACACAAAATGATGGATAAAATAAGGCACACAAACAAAAAATAATGTCAAAGTGTAACAAGGGCAATAAGAAGAAAAAAATTTCATGGTTGTCAGAAAGGAAGACTAATTGTCTCCTGATAGGTAAGAAGGTTCCACCCAAACTGTGACCCTGATCGCATCCACCTAAGGCCCAGGACTAGAAGGACCAGGGAGGGAGAAAAGTGGCTCGTGGTGTGTGTAAGAATGAACATTTCTACCACTATTTGCCCATTTTGAATTTGGCTCCGGATGAAAGGTTTGAAAGCTAATTCTCCTGAGAACTTGTCAACATGAATTGGTCTACATGTGGGTTTGAGATGATATTCAGTCTACCTGTGTGGTCTCGAATCCCCAGTGGAGAATTTAAAGAATACCTGTGTCGCCAGTATCCTCAGGCACCTTGAAAAAGCAAATGAAAATGAAAATTCTGTCTTTGTAACACATTGTAGAGCCAAACCCAAGAAATTCCCACAGAGCACCAAAGGACATGAACTCAGGGTGAAAATTCGCAGAGCACAGGGAGTGAGTCAGCAGAACAGCAAACAGGCAAACAAGGAACAAGTGGCAGATTAGGTTCTGTAGAGACTGCAGATCCTAGAATTCCAGACGCACCACGTAAGTAGGATTTTTAGAATGATGAATAGAACAGGAGGAGATATCGAATGTACGATAGTGATATCAAATATTATACATCAAATATAAAATGGGACAGACTAGAACTTCTAGAAGCAAAAAAAGTTTCCAGAATCAGAATTTCAATACATAGTTTAAGCAACAGACTAAATCTAACCAGAGAGAGAGTTCCTGAACTGAAAGGAAAGCAGAGGGAGTTGCTGTCTGGCCTCCAAGGCCAGACCATCTGGCGCAGAGTGTGGAGCAACAGAAGAGAGTGAAGACTCAGGGGCTGACGTAACACCCACCTACAGGTCAGGACCGCAGGCAAGAACAGAGAGAGGGAGAAACGCAAAAGTTTTTTAAATGATTATGATTGTTCTGAATTGAAGAAATGCATAAATCCTCATATTCAAGAATTCCTGACTCCCGTGAAAAGTAAATAAAATCTTCATAGTTGCATCACAGTGAAACTGCAGGTCACCACAGGTGGGGATTCCTAAATATCCAATGCTCTTGAAAGAAGGGTCAGGCTCCCTACAAAGAAAGCATAAGTAATAGATGGTAGACGTTCCAAAACTCTACCTCATCCTGACAGTTGGGGGAACAATGTATAATAAAATAAAGCCAAATGTCAATCTTCTTACAAGATAAAGAAAAACCACCAAACAAAACATTTTAAATATCGATCTACCAATTATCTACATAAATATATTGAACATAGGCAGGTAGATAAATAGATAGACAATATTCTATACATATACATATACACAAACACACACACAATGTGAGACAGATAGATACATGACAGAGCGAACTTAGGGA
>NW_006790942.1:1648390-1693542 GCF_000442215.2 Lipotes vexillifer | reverse complement strand
AGGGAAAGATTTATATTATTTATATGTAGTAAACAAACTTAAAATTAAGAAGATTAGAAACACAAAATGCAAAACAGTTTTTTTTTTTTTTATGGAAAGAAGAAAGGGCGTCAGTGAGGGCAGGGGAGGCTTCAGAGTGAAGGGTAACATTCTCCCTTCTTCAGCTGGTGACGGGCACGTGGGTGACCATATCCTTCTCGTTCTGTGAGTTCAAATTATATGTTATAAAAATTCATTTCTATGAATATGTAAGTGCAACAATCTGGCCTAGAGCTGGTCTAATGCCAACACCCGTGTGCTCTGTCTGTTGATGTGGATGCACACTCACTTGGAGGCGGGGCTGGTCTCATGTACCTGGTCAGTCCTTAATCCTCACCTGGTGCACCTGTGACAACGCACATCACCTTTCCTACGAGAATGCATTCCTTTCTTGGATAACTCGGTAGTAGAGAGGTTACCAAATAGTGAGCAACAATCCAGAAGACCACCTCTGTGCATGTAAATTGTAAGCGTTGAGATTAATAAAGGAAAAATGATTTTACTGCATGAGTTATTTGAAAATGCTAAACATAAAATAATAGGGATTTAAAAATATACTATTAATAAGGGACACACCCAGATTGGTGACTGCAGGCTGATTCAAGTTGGCAGATAAACTACATTTCAAACCAAATAAATTAGCAATCTGGATTGAGAAGCCATGGTTGCTAAGGCGGCAAAATCTATTATGTGTATGTCCAATGTATGACAACCATAATAGGATTTATAAATTAGAAGACTAATTCAGTATGTATTATGGTGATGACTTGTTATTCTGTCTATTCAAGCATTTCATTCACTATTTCAAAAAAAGTGTTTGTTATTATTCTTACATACTTTTATTTCAGTAATTGTGCATGTAATCATTATAATATATTCAGGCATACAATTGGATGTTTCTTACAAAGACTCAGTGGCAGTAAACTTCAAAAGTAATATAATAAAGAAATGATATTTTTGTTCTAAAAATGAAAGATTTAAGACTTGTCAATAAATTTGCTTTATACGTAAGAAGCAAATCTTTTGTTAAAGTTGTTTTGAAGGTAAAATAAAACTTACGGTACAGGATAGATAAACACCTTTAAAAATCTGCATTTTACACAGCGTGTTAAGCATAATATCCTTAATGTCCTTTATCTACATTGTAGGCCTAACGACGATCTCGTGAGAAAAATTAGCTCAGTTTATAAAGTGTACTTCTCCCATTTCTTTACCATTATTGTTCTTGGGTAAATATCATCATTCATTTTCTTTTTCATCTGGGAGATTCTTCAGCTAATAACACCAGACTGTCTACTGCATCTGGTCTGTGTGTCACCATCCCAGGAGCTGCCAGCATCATGACCTCGTCGTTGCCGGGGCACCACTGCTGTTGCCGGTGACCTATCACAACTGCTGCCACTGAGGGACCATCCCCACGTGGCCAACACCAGGGGTCTGGAGACAACATCTTTACTGGAACTAGTCTTCCTTCCAGGACCTCCTCATCTACTGCAGCTTAAGCCCTGGGAAATTTAGGAACATCAGTGGCCCCAGTGGTGACTGTTGACTGTTGCAAAAAACAAACACCACACGAGGAACAGGAGAGAAGGGTTCCAGCACTGTCTTGTGAAGTTAGCAACTTCTCTGACAACAGAGAAAGCACCCTGGTTCAAGATCATCCTTCGTTCATCCTTATTGTATAAAATCACAGCGAGCTAGACCACAGTGACCTACCTATAACTTTTTTTTTTTTAATTTTTAGAAGTATCCATACCTTCTCCTTTCCTAATCTTATTAGCAGCATTTTTGGAATGGCTGTCTCCAAAATAGAACAGGCTAGAAGGAGACGCAGACACATACAGTACCCTTCACTGCTTCATTCATAAATATAAAATCAAATGTAAAAAGATCAGGATTAAGCCGATAGCTTCTGTTCTGATTTTACTTACTAATGACCCCTTTTACCTCTAAAACTGATTGGGGAAAAATCAAATATATTTACTTAGAATAGATCAAATTTTATTGCATGTTCTAATAGGTACTTGTTGGCACTGAGATTTTTTTTTTAATTTGAAAAATATATATAATGTGTATGTTGTGCGTGTGTGTGTGTGTGTGCGTGTGTGTGTGTGTTCAGAGATTCTGATTTCTGTATTAAATTGCTCTTTGATGGGAAAAAAGAGAAAAAAATCTGAGGATACACATACCATCCATCTTAGATGACCTGGTGAGAATCCACCCCCGTGAGCACACAGCCTACTGTAGCTGCAGTCTCTCTCCTGATCAAATTTTCCACAGATAAGGAACCTACCCCCGACTTCTCTGCATCCCATCCCATCCCATCACATGTGGAGTGAACACTGATTCTTATTGCGAAAGGCAGATATTACCTTCTCTTAACGCTGCCTTCCGGAAATTATGGTTTCACACGTGGGATTACTAACTGCATGTTTTCTCCCACAAGGAAAACTAAAGGAAGTTGCTTAACTTTGTTGATTCTAAATCCTAACGACGCTCATTAGAACTCTGATTATAGTGACGCTATATAGCTGGTCGTTCTGCCATATTTAGACTTTAATCTCCAAGATTTTCTTATATTTTACTGGCAACACCTTTGAAACTGGTGTGTCTGTGATGAAATATGCGGCCATCTCATATTGATTTTAGTCTCATTGGCCTTTTAAAAATATTTTGCCAACATTTAAAACCAGCCTTGGCTAAATTTGATGTTCCTTCAGGGCAGCATTGAAAGAGATAATATCCTGGGGACAGACACAGCTTCCTCTGACTTAGGGGGCGGGTCACTCAGGAGACTGACAGGGACCGAACATTCAATTTCTGAGCACAAGGGAAGGTGATTTCTTCCTCTTATAGTAACTGAAGCTTTCACATTTCTACCTGATGGACAATTGCTCTGTATCACTCTGATATATGTAACATATGTGTATATATATATGTAATATATATATGTAATATATCTTTTCCACAAAAAAAAAAAAAAGGAAGGAAGGGAAGGAAAGAAAGGAAGAGAAAGAAAGAAAGGAAGGAAGAAAGAAATTGACCACTACTCTTTTATTAACTAAAAGAAAGAAAAGGCAACCCCGTGGGAACAATTTAATCAGCCTTGACAGCCAGAACCATGATTCAGGATACTTGAAATGGTCTGTGACAAAAGAATAGTTAACAGTCTGCACAATGTCCATTTTCTTTAGTTAGCAGGAGCCTGTTGATTTAGGACCCGGTGTGACTCCACAGGATGTTAGTGAGAAGTGTGGTAGCAGCTCAAGCTCAGCATTATTCACCCCAACAAAACACTCTGAAATAAGTCTGTTAATAAGCCACAAATTAAATCTACCTGCTAAGCCACTACTGATGTCTAGGGAATCCAGGGAGCTGCCTGTATGACACTTGCTGTAGTTTTCTTCTGAAATCATACATGACAACACTGTTAGGATGATGTCTTCAATGTTATTGCACAATGATAAACTTTAAAACTTCCTGTTTTACGATAAAATTGTTCTGTCAAATTCAATTTCACATCACCTATGGAAAAGGGGACAACAGGCCCAAATGGAGTCCCTTGTGCTAAGCCCACGTGACCAGACACTTAACGCTTAACCTAAGTGCAGTTTCAGTCTCTCGCAGGACTATCGCATGGCTTAACCACTCAACCTGGAATTCGCTGCTCAGTGCTAGAGAGTAACCCTCCCCCACAGACCCCTAAAACTCCCCTCAGGAGGGTGAACGTCCCTGAAACAACGCATTCTTCGTTAATAAGTTCCTTTTTCTTCCCCCATGATTCCACCTTTGAAAACCTTCCCCTTCTGCAGCTCAGTGGAGCGTCTTTCTATTTGCCAGATGGGGTGCCACCCAATTCATGAAATTTTGAATAAAGCCAATTAGCTCTTTAAATTTACTCCGTTGATTTTCATTATTTATCAGATTTGGTGCCCGCGGTAGGACCAGAGGAGACCTTTGAAGGCTTTGGGGACGATGAGAAACACAGATGTGGCTCCGGAGAAGCCTTTGAGCCCACTGTCTTCATCACCGTTTCTGAGAGCTCTCGGTTCCGAACTCGGTATCTGATCTGCTTTCCCATCCAGGGCTCAGCGGGTCAGCTTAAGCAGAGGCAGAGGGCTCCATCCAGAACCCCAGTCCCCAGCCCTGGGTTCAGCCTGCATTTCCCAGTTGTCTGGGACCCCATTCTCCAGGTCCCCTCCCCAGTCCCCACTTACTGGGCTCTGATGGTTCATTGCTGGGAATTGCTGGTGGTGTGTTAAGGTGCATGAGCCTGTTTGTCTTGTTTTGTGCAGATAAAGGCTATTGCTAATGGGGATCTTGGGAGCCAAAAAAAAAAGCCACAAAAATTGGTGGGTACGAGTCAAGAATTTAAGAGCTGTGAGAACGCTTGCCACCAAACCCTCCTGTGTTAGGATAAGACTCATCTGTTAGAATAATGGGTCAGAACAGGTTAGACTGACGCTAGGTCACCCGCCAGCCTCAAGAAGATTTCTGTGTGACGAAGTACACAGTAAACCATCGCACGATCTCCAGCCCAGCAGCACATCCCTTTCAAGTATTGGTTTGGCTCCAAGAGAACTGAAGGCTTAGCTCAGAAAAGAGAAGAGAAACCAACCAACAAATAAATGAATAATAAGGATGGGAACCTTCCAATCCAAACACTTAGAGACCACTGCAGGATTATTATTTAGCCTAATTCAAATACTGTTGCGTGTTAGGAACAGGAAGTCTGGAGGAGAGGGAGAGAGATGGGGGAACGTTTGCCAGCGGAGCAGTCAGAAGGCACAGCATTTACCAATTAAACTCACAGTCCTGCGTGGGCACAACTCATGGTGCCACAAAACAATGACAGCAGTCACATCCAAAATCACTGGTCACAGATTACCGTAAAATACAATAATAGCCAAAACATTTGACATATTGCAAGTACTACCAAAATGTGACACAGAGACACAAAGTGAGCAAATGCTGTTAAAAAAAGCTACTAATAGACTTGCTCCACGCAGGGTTGCCATAAAACTTCAATTTGTAAAAAATACAATACCTGTGAAGTGCAATAAAGCAAAGTGCAGCAAAGTGAGGTATACGTGTCGCTTCATTTACAAAAACTTCATTGCAAAACACTAATAAAATTTTAAGGACATAAGAGGTACCCCCCCCAAAAAAAGAGAAAGGCCATGAGGCTGACCTAACCCTGGTGACCCCCCCCTCCTCCTTTGCTGGAACGCAGTACTTGCTCTACTAACCTGTCTGAATGGTCTTTTCCCTCTGAACAGGAGACTCGACCATAAACATTGCCAAGTCAGTGGCCTTACAAACACCGTATCTACCCTCAAAGGGGGACCCCCATTTGGGCCCCTCCCAAAGCTGACAGGACTCTGAGGGCTTTCTGGGAGACTGCTGCATTATTTCCTGAAACAACTATGAAAAGCAGAAATTAAAATTTAAGAAGAAAACCTAAAGCCTCCTAAAGGATTTATGGGTGGATCAACCTGTGATGTCATTTAAGCGGCAACCAAATTCCTTGAGGAATTAAAGGCAACTGTCCTCATCTTACAAATTTTTGCAAATCTAAAACTGCCACTAAAGAGGCAATTCAAAATTTACCTATTCCTTTTTACCAATTCCCAAACTTCCCCTATTTATCTTAAAAGGCTTGTAACTTGCATTCTTTCTCTGTGCCTCTAAGATGTAAATGTTGAAGTACAAACTTCAGAGAGGTAATGCTTATCCGAAAAAAAATCAAAAGAGGGAAAGGTCATTTGAAACTTAGTTTTAGACATCTGTGCAGGTAGACTTTACTTATTCCATCTTCCAGAAAAGCAGTTTAGATCCAACTTCTTTTGTAACTAGTAAAACAGAATCTATGAGGTCTCAGTTTATGTTTGTCTATATGTTTATGTGGGTATATGTATATGTATTTTATGTGATATTTTCCTACCACTGATGGTACTGCAAAAAATAATTAGTAAAAAGGCTCTGTTTAATTGGCTTAAATAAAACAAAGTTCTTATATAAATGAAATTCTCAGAAATATAACAGAAACTAACCCAAATGAATTTCAGATTCATGTGATATGGGGAAATATAAAAGCTAGTTTAAGGTTGTTGGTTTAATTGAAGTAGGCATGTCTTTAGAGTTATCAGCATTAAATAAAACTTTTATCCTACCTGAATTTACTAACCAAGTTAATTCATGTTATCTCTATTACAAAAATTGTCAGCCAGAAAAAATAACTCAGAATAATGACTGACATTGTCCAATGTCTAATGAAGTGTTTCTGGGTAGTCCTTGTAAGAATAATTTAAATAAATAGATGTACATAGGATAAAAACTGTTTAGGAAAACTTTTTAATTCCCCTAAGTGTTTTTGATAGCCTGAAACCTTAAAGTTTTGCTAAGTTAAATGATGAGTTAAGTTAAATTCTTTGAATATCCAGATCATTTCCAAGCAAGATAAAATACTGAAACACTAGTTATTGAAGACAGGTTTATCCACTTCCACTTCCTTTTACAGGAAAACTAAAGATATTTGGGTTTATTAATAAACAAGTCCCGTGCCATGCTGAGAAATTTACTATGAGAAAACACGCATTTCTAGAAATTATAAAAAATAGTTATAGATTTACAGATTTATAAAAAATATTTACAAGCCACAGAATGCTAATGTAAAAGACAGTTCACAATTGTTTACTTATGTATTTTCACTAAAAATTAAAGCTTTTTAGGGTTAAAATTTCTAATATATGGAGTTAAAGCTACTAGAAATTATAAGAGAAACAACTCTGGATGCAAGGAAAATAGATGTGTTTGGGGGTGAAAAAAGGTATGGATATGGAGATTCATTTTTGTTAGGGAAAAAGAAAGTAATTTTCTCCTAAAATAAAGCTGACTGTTTCAAAATGCAAAAGAGGAAAAGGACAAACAATGGACACAGAAATTTGAAAACAGAGAGAGAGAGACAGAGGGAGAGGGAGAGTATTTTTTATGGTCAAGTTAGCTAAAAATTGAATTGTTATCTTTATAAATGTTTTTAAATTAAGCTTTAATACCAATAGTGTACTTATGTAACACTAAAACTTAGCTTTCTTTTATATGCTAAAATGACAATTTTTTCTTGGACAATTGATCTGTTCTTGATAAGATATTCTGAAAGGTTTTCCTTTACCATTTAAGTAATCCACTTAGAAAGCAAAACTTTTGTATTTTATCAAAATGATTTCCTGTGTTTCACGTTATCTTTATCATCTGGTCTTTGATTACTTAAGTAAACCAAGTCTTCTCAATATTAAAAGAGTTGTTTTGCTCAGAACAATGTAACCTTCTATATATGCCTTTGAAATCTTCTGTCACTTAATTAAATGTATCATTAAATATTGTTTCATATTTATCTGTGATTCTGTTTAGTCAAGTGTCCAAACCATTTGATGTTTTTGACAAACGTCCCACAATTAAGATTCTAAATAATGTCTTTTTGACCTGGACATAACTTTGGGATGTTCCAGAGGGCCCCTGAAACATCTCAAAAGATTTGTTCTCTCTCCTCATGAAAGGGGGGAAGTTAGGCTAATTAGGCTTATTTGACAGGTTATATGGGAAATACTGCCAAATAAAAAGTAATACTGAGGGGCTTCCCTGGTGGCGCAGTGGTTGAGAATCTGCCTGCCAATGCAGGGGACACAGGTTCGAGCCCTGGTCTGGGAAGATCCCACATGCCGCGGAGCAACTAGGCCCATGAGCCACAACTACTGAGCCTGCGAGTCTGGAGCTTGTGCTCTGCAACAAGAGAGGCCGCGACAGTGAGAGGCCCGCGCACCACTATGAAGAGTGGCCCCCGCTTGCCGCAACTAGAGAAAGCCCTCGCACAGAAACGAAGACCCAACACAGCCAAAAATAAATAAATAAATTTATTTAAAAAAAAAAAAAAAAGTAGGGCTTCCCTGGGGGCGCAGTGGTTGAGAGTCCGCCTGCCGATGCAGGGAACACGGGTTCGTGCCCTGGTCTGGGAAGATCCCACATGCCACGGAGCGGCTGGGTCCGTGAGCCATGGCTGCTGAGCCTGCACGTCCGGAGCCTGTGCTCCGCAGAGGGAGAGGCCACAACAGTGAGAGGCCCGTGTACCGTAAAAAAAAAAAAAAGTAATACTGAGCTTTCTTTATGCTGTACTTGTATGGGTATATGTTATAAGTGTTCCTGAATTGTATAAAATTCCTAGAAATCTGATATGTCCTGGTATAATGTTATCAGTCATAATTCTATTTATTATCTTAAAATGTTGTATGTTACAAAAAATAACCACATTCCCTTGCCAATTCCATTACAGTGAGCTCTCATCAGATCTTTGCTAATGAGCAGTTTTGAATCCTTTGTCATTTACAGTTATCGTTTTACTCTAATGTTTTCTCAGAAGTGTACGTGCAAAAGTACCTCATCTTCAAGGAGATTCCAGGAAAGGACTTTTGACAGGTACAGGTTTCTGTACTTGTCAGAATGCTAGAGAACCCCTGGTTTGTTCACCCCTCTCTCTGGTTAACAATCCCAAACTTGGGGAAATTTGCATCTAAGCTCCGCCTAGGCAAAGAAAACACACAAGGCAAGAGAAACACTGTTGCGTGGTCTATTCACCCTTAGGACTTTACTTGCCTCCACGGCTGGCACCTTTCCAGTCCTGAGCCACAGGTTCGGATGGGAATTATCAGGAAGCATTCGTGATTCAGGGTTTGCTTCCTTCGGTAGGGCTGTCCCTCCCTGGTTAGGAGTAAATGTAAATGAGGCTACTATCAGGAACCTCTCATTAACTCTTGAAAGTATTGCCGAATCCACTATTAAAACAACAGCTGCCCAACAAAGATCCTTTGACTCTCTGGCCAAAGTTGTTTTTGATAAGAGGACAGCCCTTGATTAGCTTTTAGCTTGAGCCAGGAGGTGTCTGTGCTGTGGTCAATACCACCTGCTACACCTGGATTATCACTTCTGGAGAAGTTGACACTCATGTACACAAGATCAAGTAACTTGGCTTAAAAAGGTGACTCCTTCAGTGGGGTCTTTCTATGACTTATTTGACTTCAGTTGGTTTGGGTCTTGATCATGACTCCAAAGTGCACTCCAAATACTGGGGATTATCTTGCTTATAACAATCATAGTAGTTTCCCTGGTGAATTGTGTTTTCCCAAGAGCTTTAAATCCAAGTTCTCAGCCACTAACCACCAAGTAAATGATGTCCCTAATACAAGAACTCCAGAAAAGGAACAACAAGAATGACCAACTTAGATATTGTGAACCCGAAGCCGTGAATGTCCCAGGGATTAAACAAAACAGCATGCCCTGTCGATACCACACAGAGGATCAGATAAAACCACGAGAGCTTCAGAGCAGTGGCTGAGAGTGGCGCTCATGCCTTACATTTTGATCACATCTCTCAGAGAAGCTGAGAGTCTGAGCAAAAGGGGAAAATTGTCAAAAAAGAGACAATAGGCCCAAGATGGAATCACTTGTGCTAGGACCACGTCACCAGACTGAAACTTAATACTTAACCTAACTGAAGTTTCAGCCTCTCCCAAGACCGTCACCTTTAACCAGTCAACGTGGAATTCCCTGGTCAGTGCTAGTGAGTAAACCTCCTGCCCTCACAGACCCCATCTTTTCCGCTTAGGAGGACAACCTCCACTGAAACAAGACATTCTTTGGGAAAAATTTCCTTTTTCTGCCCCCTTTCTCCCTTTGAAAACCTCTTCTTTTAAACAGCTTGGCAGATGGGATGCTGCCCGATTCATGGATCATTGAACAAAGCTAATTAGACCTTTAAATCTGCTCAGTTAAAATTTTGTTATTTAACACACCTAAGGATGTCCTCCAGAGCTGCACTTCAGCACCAGGGAGCAGACCGATGGGTTTTGAGACAACTTATGGCTCCTTCAGAGACTGGATTAGCATCAGGGTCATACGTTAACTGTTTAGAGCACAGACAGAGCTTGCTACAGCACCTAGCTTGATTCTATCGAGGAGGCCCAAAGAATTATTCATGCACAATCCCCTGGGGAGAAGCCTTGGCACTGAGTTCCGGGACCACTATCTAAAGCCTCCTGCTTCTCCGATGCCAAGAGTTGGGCTCCACCTTTACACCACCTCTGAAGGTTCACTGTGATGCAAGATGCGATCAGGGCAGGGAACCTGCCATGCGCTGTTCTCATTTAGTCCTCGGTGTTGAAGTGTAGAACCCACTCTCTCATGATTACAAATACAAGTGTCACTCTAGTCACATAATGACAACTCGGAGTCAATGAGACACCGAGCTGGAGATGGGCCCAATGTACGCCTTTGCACCCAAGTACAAGTCCTTATACAAGGGCACTGCTTACTAATACTGAAAACAAAGATTACTGGCTCTGAAAGTAAGAGAAAGAATATTAAGTATGTTCTGTGAATAGACATTTTTATTAACAGCAACAATAAAAAAAAAAAAAAACCCAGAAAACTTCAAGGGAAGGAAGAGCTACTTACACCAGAATAGAAAGGCTCACCAGACACACATATCACATCCTGTTCCTGGATCATCAGAATATCTTTGGCCAGGTGTAGCCGCACTTTGAAAGGCTCCGGATTACCATCCTGCAGCAAACAAATCCCTGTCTTTGTCTTCAGACAGAAAAAATAAAAAAGAACGCAAAACAGAGAAAAGAATTATACTTAGTTTATAGATTATAATTTTATGGCTTATTTATAGCAAAAGACGATGAATAACATCTGAAAGCTAGGGAAAATGCACTCTGATGAGTCTGAAACTTAATACAGGTACACAGAAAAGTATAACCTTTTCACATAAAGTAGACCTCAGATAATAGAGATTATGTGAGAAAATCCCCACAAAGATTTGCAAAGTAAGGATTACAGTTTTACAGTATATTTTAAAAATAGTGAAAGTTTTGTTTAATACTTACAATCAATATAAATTTCATAATGGTTTTATTGAGATGCTATTCACACTGTATACAATTCAACCCTTTAAAGTGTTCAATTCAATGTTTTTAGTGTAGCGATATGCAGCCATTGCTATAACCAATTTTTGACCATTTTGATCACTCTGAAAAGAAACCTAATATTCCCATCTCTCCATCCTCCCACACCCAGTCCTAGGCAACCACTCATCTACTTACTGTCTTTCTCACACAATTTTAAACCTGTAAAACCATACCTTCTTATCTTCTCTACCCTCCACTATTTGATCAACCCATTCACCAGCACACATGCACTTTGTACAGAGGAGGGAACCAGGATAAAGAGGTGGAGAACTGCTTGAATTAACACAGCTAATTAAGACACAGCCTGGCTTGAGACCCAAGATTTTTGAGTCCCTTTCCACTGTCTTTGCTTCACACATTTCTGGGAATTGTGAAAACAGCCTGTGAATATTTCCAAACTTGTACTGCATGGCTTTAAACCGTCAGCTTAGTGATCACAGAGGGAGTCCACACATCTTGTCCCTCCTGAAGCAGGTCAGGGTTATAATATTCGCCAGATAAATGGAAATATTCTCCTTAGCAAGGGCACTTTATGGTCCCATTTATCAGAGATGCAAATGGAAATTCTTTTGAAACAGAATATAATCGCTGGCTGTTACTCTGAACTAAAAAGTCAACAAAAACAATGACTACCTTGGAAATTACATTTTCATTTGATAACCATTGAGCCATTCTTAATTTGGATAAAGGGAGAAGTTTATAGAAATACATTTTTGCCCTTTTACTATTTAATGAGCACAAAATCCCAGACAAATAATATGAGACTTTCCCTTGGAATATAAATTAGATGTGGATTGCTAGGGGTTTGTTTCTTTAAAAGAATGTTCCATAATGTTGATGAGAATATACTGAGATACCGCAACTTCCAGAGATAACTCTTTCTGTAAATTGCTTTTTCCCATGTGAAAATACATACCATTATACCCTCTATTATATACAAGGTTAAATTGGTCTGTAATTATTTTGTAAGTGTTATAATATCTTTTAAGGAAAAACAAGCTTTTCCAGGAGCCATGATGGCATCAGTCCCTCCTCTGAGGCTATGCATAGCTGGGGCCCCTAAATTGCATCCATTAATCTACCACAGAGCTTAACTCAAGTGCGTATGTCTAAAAGACAAAAGAATGTCAGCGAAAGCAAATCATATTTTCCTTAATACAGACACAATTTGTGTACATTTCTCACATGGAAAAGTCTCTCATGCTTACAAGGTGATCTTGGCCAGGGGCCAACATCGGGACTTCTGAGATGCAGGGGAGAGAGAGGCAGGAGATAATATCAAAGCTAAGGGAACAAAATTGGGCACATTTGCTGATGTTTAGATGTACAGTACATTCCAAGCCATTTTTCCCCTAGAAGTGTAATGAATAGCTGGCAATCACAAATAAAGCTCTGTCTCAACTTGTGGATGAAAGAGGGGCTTTTCCCTGAGATCCCATAAATACATTATTGTTACACATCAAAGAGATCGCAAAGATCGCCAGGGAAAGTTTGAAGAGCTAAAACACAGCTATGAGGTTCCTCTCATCACATTTCTGATATGGTCAAAGCTCCATTCACTCAAGTAATGTGTGAAATGTCCCCTAACTATTAGATGGTTGTCTGGAAAACAGAACACAGACTTGGAGCCCATGCTTGACTCTTCAGAGGACAAGAGTGAAGGAAAAGAAAGAATGAGGCAGCTTTTTGTTAGAATTATATATATACCAATACATAGCTCTTTGGAGAAAATAACAAACTGAGAGATAATGAAGCTAACAACACATTCACATTAAAATACATTTTCCAGGCATTACAGATGTTACATTTATTCTATTATGAAAATTCAGCCTATGGACATGAAAATACATTAAAAATCCGACACACACATCCACTTTGCCAATACTGTGTAACATTAACAGTGAGTCAGACATGAATTAGACAATCATCTTTGGCCTCAGAGTACTCCTACTTCTAAAAATGTACATGTATAAATAACATGCAGTATGATATTGGAGCACTTGATACAGGAGCAACATAGAGAAAGGACTTAACTATTCATGAAAGAAGGGGCATTAGAGGAGGCTCTGTAGATAGAAAAATGTGTGGCTAGTCTTGAAAAAATAAATCAAGAAAACAATAATTAGAGAAGGCAAAAGTAACTTCGTCCAAAAGGGAAAAACTTGAGTGAACATACAGAAGCATGAGAATGCATGGTCCCTGGATGATGGAGAACGCAGCCCCGAGGCCGAGCACGTGGTATGTGGGAGGGGCCGCGGCAGAAGGGCAGGGGTCGGGGCGGTCAGGCCCCTGTATGGTGTGCCCAGCGTGTGAACAGGCGGGAGGTGCCATGGAGGAATCTAAGAGCAGTGAAATAACATAAACGTTTAGAGTTAGGTCTTATGAATGTATTTCTTACAGCAGAGAAGATGGATGCGGGCTGGGGAAGTGAGAACGTAGTTACTGTTGCAGAAACATAAACCTTGAGCAGGAAACTCTGGGGACGGGAAGCAAGTGGATCAGACCCGGAGCTGCTACAGTAGCTGGAAGAAGAGGGGTAAAATCCATTTGGGGCGCCCCCAGCTCAGAGCAGCACCGCTGGACTGGCATCACCACTGTGAAAGGCGGGCTGTGAGCCCAGAAGTATTAATCCCCTTGACTCTGATAACCCAGGGCAGCCGTCCTCGTGGATGGGACAGAGCAGAGGCGCAGAGATGGGTGAGTCAGGGTTTGAACCCGGTCTGCCCGGCTCCAGGCTCTTATCCCCTGGCCCTGGTCCCCTCATGCAGAGGTCTTTGAGGGGATGCCTCCCCCAGTCTTCCCACACACGAGGACAAGGCTATCCGTGTCTTTCACCAGGTAGCACTTTGGTTACCAAGCATCTCCTTATGGGAGTGCAGAGAGTTCTGAGAAGGACACCACCTTGAACCAGCCATTCTTCAAGGATCAGAGCGATGGCCAGTGAAGGGAAAATGAGACAGAAACCACTCTGGGCCTGATGGATGCTTTTGTTGCCAAAGCTAGGCTGCTGAGGGAGCACAGGACACTAGCGGATACCGGGAGAGGCTTGACCCACATGGGCTCATCCCCCATGGACTGCTACAGGGGTGAGAACGGGCAACAGGACACTGAGAGTGGCCACCGGTGCAGCACAAACTAAAACACGGAGGGCTGCAAAGTCTTTACAGATCTGTGGACCCAGATTGTTCAAAAAATAAAAAAATCATTCAAATAATGATCAGTCCCACATTTTCGTATAAACTTAAGACTTGCACTCAGCTTCTTTTTCTTTACTAACATAACAGTCATTTGTCTTCAGACTTTTTTAACTGGGGATGCATCACGTATGAGTGAGGAAATGCATGTGCTACATATAGCACACAAATATATTACATAATTATAAAACATATGTAAAACTTGAAAAGTGATAAATACATTCAAAGGTTGTTTTCCTGTCCCTGATGGATGATCCAACATTGCAGCTGGATTTTGCAAAACCCACACTGAAGACTATTTGCTTAGAGGAATATTAAAAGGCAATACCTCTTAATTACTTAAAAGGCAATATGTTTAAACATCTAGTCATTGACTTGTTTTCTGTGCATCAATGAAGTGTGTTCATGAATTTACATGGATTCACTCTTTGTTTTAAAAACAAACCTCATGTGTAAACTTATTAAGAATGTATGCTTTGCATAAACCAAGTACCTTTGGAAGTTTAAAAAGTAGACTATCACCCACTTTCTACTTGAAAGTTAAGACCTCTTTAATTTAGGTTCTAGTCCTTGAAAGAACACAAATTGTGTTTTCACAGAACTTTCATATCTGTGTTCCTTTAACCTTGCAGTGTGGAATTTGCAATATCAGATATAATAAACTGCAAAAAACTAGGCAGAGGCCATTCTATGCACGACAGTCTTGTAGGAATCTTCATATTTCTGTATTTTGGTTGCCAAAATCTAGTTTAACTTGTCCTATAAGCCTCTAGTTGTACGTGATATGTAATTCCTTATACTGTACCATCTTGGAGTAGCAGGTGCACTAAATGCCGGTTCACACAAGATGTTTCAAACTGCGTTTTACCCTTTCCTTTCCGTGCTGGGATGGTGTCTTACCTGGCCTCCTCCTTAGCTAAATTCCAGCCACTTTTCAAGCACTTGTACAAAACTTGTATCTCCTTGCAATCTTCAGAGACCCTTCCATCCAAAGATGAGTCCTTAATATTTGGAACTCAGGGCTTTCATTGCATAAATACATTCACCTAACAATTAATCTTGTATTTAGGCATGACATGTAGTGACTTCCATGACATTTAGTTCCATGTCACATCATCTAACTTCACCTTATATGCTGTTATCTAAAGAAAATCTTAATAAGTTATTACTCTTTTCATTTTTAAGGATTATTAATCTATAGGACCTAGTACAGTCTTTTATTCATAGTGGGATTTTCAATATTTGTTTATTGAATCATAGTCACAGATTATATTATATTATATGAGACTAACTTATAAGTGTGCATGAATTGTTAAATTATTAATAGAGAAAATATGTATTTTCATACTCAACACCTAGATGTGATCCTATTTCAAAGAATGTGGATATGAAAGTGAACAATGAGGAAAACCCACAGTAAAGATTGAACGTTGGTTTACTGGAACACATAGTTATTTTGACGACACTTTTAAAGGTGGAGAAGTCAGTACTTCTGCATAGCCCGGCTATGCATTTCTTCTGTAATGTGGGTTTTGCATTTGTCCTGATTGTATTCTCTCTCTTCATTTTTGTTTCTTGTCAGACTTTTGAATCCCAATTACTTAAAATAATTACAACATTTTCTTTTTAAGAGAAGAATTTTTTAAAAAATAAATAACCCTCCTTTAAAAAAAAGTGTGTATTAGATAATTAAGATGTTTAAATGAAACTTATCTAGCCACACTTCTATTCCCTCACAAAGAAGAGACTTCTTGGCATCTGCGTGGTAATATTCTATCTGGATCTGTCTGATGGACGTGGATATCAAATTTTCATCTTTAGTAGTTTATTATCAGTCAAGGGAAAGTCAAGAGAAAACAAGTTTCATTTAATGTATCTTACTTCAGAAAGAGGCCCAAAATTAGACTCAGGCATATTCCAAGCTATACATTATGGTTTTGCTTTTACCTAATTCATTAAATGTCACTCAGCATTCTCGTAAAACCTCTCCATTTGCTCATCTGCAAAGCGGCAGAGTTAAGCTAAATTGTCTTTAAGGTGCAGCTCCACTTAAACGTTCTAAGACTGTGAATTTCTGGCAAACTCTTTGATTCCGGTCCATCTTCAGGGCGATTCGATCATCCTCAGGGCACCATAGAGTCCTGCATCACTTCCAGTCCAGCCAGCACGTGGCAGACACGCGGGAACTTCTCTGACAGTTCTGAGTAGGTCTGCTCCACGCTGGCAGCGTTGAAATGGTGAGATCCTCAAGGGATCATTGCCAGAGAGCAAAGAACCTCTACTACAGAAGTAAGGGTAAGAGGACCTCAATGGTATCACCACTGTAAAATGCAGCTGAACCTTGGACAGAATTGGATGTATGTTTCAAATCAATGAATCAAAACATTTTGTGTAAGAAATGGTCTGGGAAATCAATCTTATACAGCCTCTCACGTCCAAGGTGAACCATGTGTTAGAAACATTGGCCACTGTCCAGTCTCTACCACATGCATCTCCAATGTGTGTCATGTTGTCTTGTTCACACAAATATCCATTCAGATTGATGGGTGCTTTACCACCCAAAACCTAAGAAAAAACTTTAAAAGAAATTGTAGGTTTACTACATTCATACAAAATTAACAGTATGATAGCACGTACTGTATTTACAACCAGAAATGACACACTTAAAATTTATGCTTCTAAGTGTAAGCTCGGAAAACAGTATTTTTTTTTTTTAAGTATGAACCTTTGAAAAGGGCTGAATTAAAAGACAAATAAGTTACAAATTCTGACCTTATAATACTCAGGATAGCATGTGAGAGAGGTTTGTAAGCAAATAGCTATAATATAATATAATTTGAAAAGTGCTAGCATGTATAAAGTATTTTAAAAAGTATTACTATACTTAAACTTTGAAAATAAAAAAATAAAAAATAAGCATAAGTATTGAAGGAACGAAAGTAAGTTATTATTTTTTCTGAACAACCTAAAATTGAACCTACTGTGACAAATATTGTTTTTTAAAAGATATTTTTGCAAGAAATTTAACACATGACATTTCACTAAAAGAACAATTTTGACAAATGTTAATACTGAAGATTTTTTAAACTTTATTATAGGTAATCTAGTTATGGCTGTTTTTTCCTTGGGTTATTTATACATACTAAAATATTTTAAACCTTTTAAGCAAATATGAAATACTTTAACATATGAATATTTGCATTTTGCCTGAAGAGTGAAAAGACAATGCTTTGAATGGCGCATGGAAAGATAATCTTTCTTCCTAAAATAGAAGGGCTGCGTTCCTGGGGCCCCAAGTCCATGCACTGTTGACTGCACACTTGAATGGATGGCCTTTAACATCCTTGAAAGAGCAATGAATGCATCCCTTCCGCTCACACCGAATGTGATGACAGCTCTACAGAGAGTCGCCATACATCAATACTTAATACTGAAATACTTAAAGAGTATGGGAATCATAAAATCAAAGGCTTTTAGTGCTGAAAGGGACCTTAGATGCCTTCTAATTTATAACCGTTTACGTGAAAAGAATTAGTTCCAGCTCTTTCACCAGCTGAAGCCTTCAGCGCATAGTTTGTGGGGCGACACAATTCAGTCCAATGAAACATGCGCCAGTCTTCTTGAAGGAAGACTGGAATCCCGGGGCTTCCTCAGCCCTGTGAGGCCTTTCCAGTCTTGCAGAGACAGCTCGTGCTCTGGAAACACCGTGGGCCCATCACCCGTCCCGCTGTGGACAGCCATTTTCCACGTAAATACGTAAGGGAGGGCCCAGCGTTCCCTGTCTATCACCTGTTTCCCCTCATCAAAAACGGAAGGCATGCAACCTACCTCCTCACAGGTAGTCCTGAAATCCATGTGCTGCGGCACCGCAAAGGATGTCGTCTGAAAAGACAGAGAAAGGCCATCAAGCACAGCATCGAGGGGCAGAGAGAGGAGGACGTAACGAAGTACAATAAATTAGGCAGCGGAGCCGGCAGCAAACTGTTCACAGCCACCTGTAAGGACAAGAGCTCCCAGGGGACAGTGAAGAGACGCAGGAGGGGATGAAACGTCTTCAGCTCCAGCTGCCGTGAAGAATAACCCTACGGCCATGGTTCCGCGGGCCGACGATGTGCATTTCCAGGCCCCTCTCCCTCCACTCAGCATCCGGATGGGATCCAGGGCGGGATCAGCCTGCCGCTCAGGGGCTGGCTCATCCCTGCATCCACTCTGAAACCCCACTTGGCAACTGGGGAAGAAACTTCAAAAGGAGTAATTAAAAGTTGCCTTTCGTGTGCTTTATCTCTTGATAAAAGGTTGACTAATCTTTCTCTTTTTAAATAAAAAGCTACATGCATGAGTAATTCTCTCCGGAACTTAAAATGTAATTCACAAACAGAGTGATCTAAGAAAGCAAGCTGTTTATCAGGGTGAATATAAAGATAAATCAATGTATGAAATACCTAATACAGATTCATTTAGTGGTCACTGTAATATCTAAATGATAGGCATAGACTTAAATGCACATAAATGCATATGTCTTGTTTTATTTTAAATGCTTTGGGAGAGCTTTGTTTTAATTATGTGATGAACTTAATAAAACTAAGGGTTGTCATAGAAAATTGACATCCTGTCAGTATAAAAAATGCAGAGCCAAAATATAACAGCTTAGGTAAATGAGACTCCCAAGTAAAATGAATGGTGAATTCCGAAATAGAAGACTTTATACACCTCAAATTACTGCTCCTCTAAGCTTTGGGGACAGTAAACTATCTTGTCCTCTTTGTCATTTTCTGTTGTGTGAGACTGATGAACGCTTGATCAAGTGTGAGTGGAATGGAGTATGTTGTCACTGGATTATTACTGTTGCCTTTGAAAGAAAAGAGATTGACCATTTTTGGTAGTAATTGAACATGCCACATAATACATTATTTTCCATAAATAAGGCTTGTGGGTTGTGAGCCTGATTTGGTTTGACTGGAAAGCATAAGGAGGCTGATTTTAGTAAAGTTAGGTAAGAACAAATCATTCGCAAATAAAAGGGCAATTTGATGTGGAAATTATAACCTGATGATACGAACTATTTATTTAGTGTCCGTGAGAAATTTGCCATTAGTTTAACTATTATTTTTCAAAATTGCTCTTAAGATTGTATTTGAAAGAACTGCAAATATCTACTTATCACCAACTCTGACATGAAGCTATTCCTCTTCTATAAAAGTAGGAGAATTTCAGTATTTATTGATTACATAAAAACACGGTGTCTCTAGAATCAATTTCCTGCTACTAAATGCAACCAGAGAAAATAAACATGAAGGTATTTAACCACCATCTAAACTTAATCTCTATTTGAGTAGGGGGTGTATCTATGCCTTCTACCATGTTTAACACATCTTCCTTGTTTTCTTAATTTTCCATTGGCTTTCATGAAAATATCTAGTAATAATATCAGGTATTTATTCAGAAAAAGAATTAATGTAATATGCAAAGCAATTTAATTATTAGGTAACGTAAATTTCATAGCTATCATAAAACTGTCTTCAGTGATTATAAATTTAAAAACTGGAATAAAAGTTGTATTTTATACGTTTAAAAATTTCTAAGACCTTTTCTGTACAAAGTTTTATGTTAGAGCGGTTTTAGATTTACAGAAATATTGTGAAAATAGCACAGAGGGTTCCCACATACCCCACATGCCTTTCCCTCTATTATTCACATCTTACATTTATGCACACCATGCCTTAGTATGGCACATGGTGTGTAACATTGTTACAGCTAATGAACCAGTACTGTGATCTTATTGTTAAGGCCCTACTTCTTTGAAATTTCCTTGTTTTCATCCCCCAGTGTCCTCTGTAGTTTCCAGGATCCCATCCCAGATGCCACATTATACGTAATCACTGTGTCTCATCACGCTCCTCTTAGCTATGACCATTTCTCAGACTTTCCTTTTTTTAATGACTTTGGCAGTTTTGAGGATTATTGGTAATTTGTAGAATGTTCTTCCACTGGGATTATTCTGACGTTTTTCTCATGACTGTAGTGGGGTCATGGGTTTTGGAGAGGAAGACCAGAGATAAATGCCACTTTACCACCTCACGTCAGAGAATCCCAGTCAGCACGCCTTATCCCTGCTGTTGAGGCTGACCTTGATGGTCTGGCTGAGATGACGTTTATCAGGTTTCTCACCATATGTTCCTCTCGGTCCCACTCTCCACACTGCACTCTCTGGAGACAAGTCACTATAAGCAGCCCGCGCTTAAAGGGTGGGGAGTTATGCTTTTCCTCCTTGAGGGTTGAGTATCTACAGGGATTATTTGGAATTGCTCTAGACAGGAGATACATCTGTTCTTCCCCATTTATTCATTTATCCAATCATTTACTTAGGACCTCTCAGCTGACAGAGCAAGGAATATATGTGCATATGATAACCTGTGTTGGAATGCACGCATTTATAAAGACTTCCACGCATAAGCATCTGTATCTTTGTTAAGCTAACCGTGAGCTCTTAGTGATGTTTGCGTCTCTTAACACATGACTGTGTGGACCTTCCTAATTTCTCCCCTTGTCTGTCTGTAGATTCCCACTCCCGCAGGGACCCACCATTCACTTACCTAGTTGTTCAGCCCCAGCGAACAGGGACAGCCACACAGGAACTGTTAACACATATCCCTGTGGGAAGCAATTTTATCCACTAGAGCACAGTTTATTTTGCCTTTAATGTTACAAGCTGCACTCATTTCCAAAATGATGAGTGTGAACTCCTTTTCTCCTCTCCCATTTCAGTAAGATTATTTCAGACCTTGTATTATAGTTAGATTCTTTGCCATAATAGGGTCTCCTGACCCCCTAAGAATTTTTTAAAATTTTCATACATCAAGTTGACTCTGCGCTTTAAATTTCCATGGGATTTGACAAATGCAGAGTGTCATGCATCCACCACTACAGTATCACACAGATCACTTCACAGACCTCAAGAATCCCTTGTGCTCCACCTGTGCAACCCTCCTTCCCTCCCTGTGAACCCCTGGTCAACCAATGATCTTTTTACTGTCTCTGTAGTTGTGATTTTCCCAGAATGTCATATAATTGGCATCACACAGGACACAGTCTTTTCAGACTGTCTTTTAAAATTTAGAAATATGCATTTAAGGTGTATCCATGTAATTTCATGGCTCAATAGGTCATTTATTTTTTTTAACATCTTTATTGGGGTATAATTGCTTTACAATGGTGTGTTAGTTTCTGCTTTATAACAGAGTGAGTCAGTTATACATATATATATGTTCCCATATCTCTTCCCTCTTTGTCTGGGTGGGAGGGAGGGAGACAAAGAGGTCATTTATTTTTATCGGGATAAAATTCCATTGTTAGGAAGCACCACAATTACACTTATGCTAAATTATGCTAACCCTCCACCTTAAAATTATGCTAACCCTCCACCTTAAACAGAACCATGACTAGCTGAGGTGCTTGCTGAGGGCAAAGGTAGTAGAAGGTAGTTTTCAATACCAGTTACAACCATGTGTCTAGCTGTAGAAATGAGAGCTGTAATTGTATGAGGATTTCTTCCTTATTTTATTATAAATATGATGATGAAAATCTTTTTTTCCTTCTTGTATCCTCTTATGATCTAACATAAGTTTTATTAATAATATAGACTTTTACATCACAGCATTCAAGTCACAGTACATCAAGGAGAGGAGTGAATGTCACTTCAGGACTTAGTGTTCCCTTCCGAGGAAATGATTCTTGTTATTCTGGGTTGCATGGAGGATACTTGTCTCATCTCGGTTGGAAGTAAGACTTTACCGTCCTTATTGGGAGGTTAACGAGAAGAGTGTGTCAAGTTGACAAGGGTGGACTGTAATGGTTAGTTTTCATGTGCTGACCTGATTAGGCCAGTTTTCAACCCGGTACCAAGTAATCGAATCAAACACTAACGTAGGTACTTGGGTGAGGTATTCTGTAGCTATGGCTATAACATCTACAAACAGTTGACTGTAAGCAAACGAGATTATTCTACATAATGTGGGGAGCAGTGGGCTCATGCCATCAGCTGAAAGGCCTTAAAAGCAAACTGGGACATGTCTCTGATGATGGAATTCTGCTTCAGGATGGCAGCGCCAAGTCCCTCCCATCCTACAGATTCTGGACTTGCAGGCCCCACGATGGTGGCAGCCAACTGTTTGAAATGAATCTCTTAATACTTGTATGTAGATATATGGGTATCCGACTGGTTATGTTCATCTGGAGAATCCCAGCTGATACAGTTGTGTATGCCACTGAGAGTCTGTGGTTTCATCAGGCAGTATTAGTGTGACAATAACTGAATGAAACAGCATGTTTCTAAGTATTTCTGAAAACGCATGAAATACAACTAATCAGTACCAGCAAAGCCCAATGACACAAGCTCCAGAGTATACTTTATACTAGGTGCTTCCAAGTTATGCAATAAGAACTCTGAGAAAAGAACTTGATTTTTTGCAATTGGTTTATTAACAAGATAAATTAACTAATACCTTCATGGAAAATTACAAAGAATTTTTTTTTCCTCACAAAACAAAAATGTCCTTTGTTTTTCCTAGAGGCACATTCACTGCAAAAAATGAAGTTCTTTTCTCAGAGTTCTTATTGCATAACTTAGAAATTTAAAAAACTGAAATTTTTAGGGCTTTCTCTATATGATTGTTTTTAAATAATTAATCTGTATTAAAATGTAATGCAATAACAAATATACAATTCCAAAATCTTTCATCTCTATATCCAAGGATAAGGAAAAATAGCTTATTGATTTATTAGTATTTAGTATAAGTCTTATCAGGGAAAAAATAAAACCTTTATGAAAATGAATTTCTTAAAATATGATTATTAGAAAACTTCATCACTTAAAATATGGAGAAAAGCAACGCATAAGAAGCTTGGGTGGATAAGGATAAAATTCACTTTAATGTTTACAGAATCACAATATATAAATGTGACCTATCACGTTCCTGATCAATTGAGAATCCCCTTGACCAGCTCAGGGAGAAGCCGCACAGCATGGAAAAGTCCAAGCCTAAGGAAACCTGTTTCTACCATTATGACACATGTGACCCAAGGAACAGTGCCAGCCTGGTCCCTGGCCATGAATAGTGAGAGTGGAGCTGGATATTCCAGAGTACCCTCAGAGTACCACTTACATGTCATGGATCTTCAGACCTGGCCTCTGTGCAAAGGTCTTGCCTCCTACGATTAAACCTAAGACTCAGAAGTTAACTGCAACTGTTGTTGTTGTCAATTATGCTGAGAATAGCACCAGATCCTGTCGATTAAACCTCATCTTTATAACCAAAACCCGGAAAGCAGAGTTAGACAAACCGTCAGACTCATGCATGTGGAAATAATACTTCTCTCAAAATGCTTCATTTGGCATGAGGTTGATGAGACAAAGAGAGCTTCTTTCCAAACCACAACACGAGGGGATCTGAGACCTGAACAGGTAGTTACGTAAGACAGCACAGAAAGCATCAGTGCAGATACACGTGGATTTAAATTGTTTAGATACTTTCCAGAACGCTTCAGTGAGTGTAAAAAAGTCTCTATCACACTCTGCTTACTATGACAGTTCAGTTTACTGAATGGAAAAATGTTGTCTATTTATAGAACTTGCCCTAGGCTAAATTATAAAATATGCAAAATTTATCTTCCATATTTTAGGGTATCCCAAAGTCAAACCCAGCCTTTACCCTCTCTACACGCTTTCACATCTTCACGTGATGCCTTGACCGATTGGAAACTGATTAACTGCCCCCCCAAATATGGTGGTTAAAGCAATAGGAGTAACAATGACACGTGCAGTCACTTGGGCTTGATTTTAGAGAACCTTTTGTACGTTCTGTGGTGGGTACCTTGGGGGCGAGTTTGTATGCATCGTTCCCCTTTCTATATTGGTTAAGAGAGTGCTTGGTTATTTTAAAAAATGCCAACAAAATAGTGGCTTAAGCAGGATGGCAGTTTGCTTCTGCCTCCTGTAAGGGCCAAGCCAAGCAGCTAGAGGTGATTTCACAGGGTCTGAAACGCACCTGGCCGCCCTCAGCTCCTGTGGTCTGAGAGAGGTCAGCCTCTGCCCTCACGTCCAAATTCCTGGTGGGGCAGAGAATGGGAATTGAACACAGCATGTCCATCACATTTCATCCTTCTCATCACAGTGCCACACGCAGCAACACAGGGACAGGGAAAGCAGCCCTTCAGGGGCAGCCTATGCGGAGCTGACATGGGTGTCCCAGGGGAGGGGCCAGCAGCTAGCCCCCAGCCCTCAGCCCTCAGCTGAGAACTCCCCTGTCCCCGCTTGCTCTGTCCCCTTAGAAAGAGATCTCCTTTTAAGGCCATTTTTTTGCAGGCCTTGAGATTATGGAGGGCATTTTTTGCACTTTTTAGCGCATATATATATATATATATATATATATACGCACACATAGCATTTTTTTTTTCCTAAATGTTCTATCAGTTTTGGTCAGCTATGCTTACTCTGCTTGTGTGCAAAGTTGTCAATAAGTTTTGGAATTTTCTGTCTCTCTCTGAGATATTTTTTAACATGAAACAACTCAAATCTCTTATTGATGTTTTGATAACTTACGGGGACTCTAAATGTCTACTCTGATTTTACAGCACTTAAATGTGTATTTAGGCAATTACGTCAGGTCCTTAAGTCATTTTTTTTTATGCTAACTCATTTTCACCCAATCTATTTAGCTAGATTTTTATATTTCTGAGTGAATATTTATTTTTAATTATAGAGTTTTGATAATACTCCATGAAAAAGAGAAGAAAGTATTTTTCAACACTTAATACTTAGAAAAAAAGGAAGGAATTCTGGAAATTTATGAATACCACTGCAAGCCTACCAAATCAGAAATGAAACAAACAGGATGTTGAAAGAGACATATGTGCCAAAGGGAGCCCCCCAAAAATTTCTGGAATGCCTATTTTGCAAATATTATCTCCTCCTCCAAATCTAGAAAATGGATAAAATACGTGAAATTATGTACAAAGTTGTAAAGCCTTGCTTGTCACTGTGCACGGAAATAAACCAGGAAAGGATATATAAGTGGGTGTCAATATTCATGTTGCTACACACTCAATTTTTTTTCTTCCATTTTTCCCCAAAGTTTTGATTAATGAAGATGCTGGCTTCACAGTGCCTAGATTTTACTACTCCAACACTTCAGCCACGCGCCTTTATATCAAACCTCTAGCTCATCCACCCTCTCTGTATCCTCAGCTCCTGAATTCCGCAAGCGCCGGGTCCATTCCACGTGGACACATCCTATGCAGCTGGCTCAGGAGTCTGACAAAGGCACCTGTCCTACGCAGCCATGGGGTTCATGCTGCCCAGACAGGACGGGGAGCCCCAGAGCAGGTCTGGTTCCCTCACTGGCCATTTTCTTGTCTGGTACAGCACTGGCTCATGAAGGAAGGGTTAGGATCCATCGAGATCTCTCCAGATTCAAGGTCTTAATGCAAGCAAGGCATCTGATGGCCAGATTTTCAAGGTATGGTGGTGACAAATCTCTTTTGAAGTCAATTATTTAGTTGCTACTTTCAAAAATTTTCCTCCACGTGCACAGGGCTGTACAATACACAGTGAGACTGTCTCTAGTCTCATCTTCAGCAGCTCTAGGTAGGAGTTTTAGCTTTGAGGCATGAGATTAAAGGAAGTAAATTCCAAATGCAGTATGTGAAGGGTACAGAAGAATGATCAACATACGTAACTTACCAGAGAGGGTGAAAATGAATTGATACCCGGTAAGGTAACATTCTTCTTCAACCCAGGAGGAAACACTCCCGTCTCTCTGTTGGTCTCTCTGTCTCTCTCTCTGTCTACCCCTCTCTCTTTCTATATATATGAAAAAGATTAAAATGAAGCCCTGGGATTTAGGGAGGCAGATTAAAAACAAGTGTCTAATTGGATGAAGATTCAGAATGAGACAGGTGCAGTGTGGAAGCATCAGGCTACAGGTCAGGGAGCTCCCTGTCTATAGTGGCACATTACTTTCTTGCTAAATAATTTACTTAAAAGTTCCAAGTCTCAATATCCTGTTCTATACATCGAGGCCCTCTGTCTCAGGGATGATGTACAGTTCAAAAAAGATGCAATATGTATAACTATTTTTTTAAATTTATAAACTATTATAAGTATGAAGTTAAATATATTATTACTGCTGCAAGGAAACCTCAGGAGGAGGACGTAGAGAATCATTCTATCCAGTATAGGACGTGTAAACACTCAAATCTCAACTGCCAGAATAAGGTTCAATTTTGGCTAATTGCCAACCTTGCTGTGAACATGAAGTGAAGGCTGTGCGGGATCCACGAGGTTACAGTAACGTAAAGTTCCACTTGTTCATCACACCGTAAGGGGATGTCGTCAGCGCATCGCACCTTGGCTCCCTTGGGTGGGAACAGTGGCCTGAGCAAGTGCAGGCTGGGCTTGGAAAGCGGGCCCCGCCCCTGGTGACATGCAAACATCTCCCTTTTCCAGCTAGTGTCCTGACTACCTGCTTCCACCCGGCTGGTGCCTGTGCCTGTGGTTATGCAGCTCTCTCGCCCACAGCCGCCTTCCTTCCTTCTCTGCCTTACTGCCCATCGCTCACTCGTCTCCTGTCTGTGGTGCCTCCTCAAGCTGTGTTTGTTTGATGCACAAACGCTTGATGCTGTAAAGGTCTGGGGCTTGTCATCCAGACCCTCCTGTGACCCACCCACTCCTGGACATCCTCCAGGTCAGCCCAAGCCCACCTGGATCCAGCTGCTCCGCCCTCACCTGCCTGAAGGGGCCCCAGTGACATTAAAGGAAGATTCAAGGCTCCAAGCCCGCCGAAGTCAGGGATGAAAGCAGCATGCTTTATCACTGGCATACATCACACTTCAGAACACAGCGTTTGCTCCACATTTTCCAGTACTTCTGCGCGAGAGAGCTGCAGTGCCGAGCAGGGGCCATCTGGGCAGCAGACACACTTTGCGCGTGCGTTGAACTTTCACCCTGGGAGGCCACTTACTCCTGAGTTAATTGCTGACCAGTTTCCCTCATGGAGGATGCACTTCTCCTTCACGTGTCTGTTCTCTCCCAGTGCCTGAGGCCAGCTTGTGACCCTTTCTCTTCACCATGAAAATATTTTCCTTTGTGTGGAACCAAGTTTCCAAACTAAAACAGTTTTCCATCTAAGAGACAGATAAGATCACCTAGGGAACTGTATATATTTACTGAGCCACGGGAGGCTTTGTTTCGTCTAAATGCTATAGAAATCCAATATGAAAAACACGTAAGTGCTGACCAGTCCCCATTGATCAGGGCAGGGGACAGGCTCCCGTCCCCAGGTTCGCTTTCTTTCCCATATCAGATTAAGCCACTTCCTCCAAGCCCAGAGCTCTGCAAGGCCGCGTTTAAAGGCCACTGTCCTAGGTAATTGCTCTGGTCCCTGTCGCCCTTCGGGCCTGAAGTGTTCCAGGCAGAGGCCCTCACAGAGGGGCCAGAAAATCAACCCCCTTGTGCACCTTATTGCAGCGACACTGTCCATCCACAGAGGCTTTGGAATCGGAACAAAAGATAAGCCACTGACCACACAAAATGCTAACAATACACCAAAATCTAGTAATACAATTAAATAAATTTGAAAGTGCTGGCATAATGTTGTTAGACATAGTTACTTATTAAGATCTTTTCCTATAACTCCAAAAATAACAACTCTGATATTCTGACTAACTGAATGTTTAGATATTGAGGGGAAAATATTTGATCACCACGTTATTTCAAACAATTACCATATTTTTCTATAGTAAGAACAATACTTTCATCATCATGGTTTTAACATCCAGCCCTTGGTTTGAACAATAATGACAAATTTTGACAGACATGTGATTTATCTTTTCCCTTTTCAGCTATTGACATAAATCCTGTTGTGAATTTAAAGAGGGAAATAGAACAATATTAATGGCTGCCACTGAAAATTCAGGGACTGACATAAATTGGAAAAAATGTTCTATTATTTTTCGAAAATGGCAAAGCTTAAAATAAAAAGAAATCTTCACTCATTAAGAGCCTAGGAGAGCAGTTGAGTTGTACTTCAGAGAGAGGCAGCTCGGAATTTACTGTGCAAAGGAACGGCCTTGGGATCCTGTTAGCGCATCCCTGGGGGCAGGTGAGGCTCCCGAGAGACAGTCAAGGCCCTTTGGTTCTTGGGCCACACTTTAGATTTGGAGTGCTGATTGTCTGTGTGGGGTGTGTTGAGCGTTTCTGCGTGAATAGTAACACTAGTCAGTAATAGCTGTTGATTATCACATTCATTGAGATTTAGAATCATCATTAATTTATCCTAACATCTCTTCTACACAAAGACTTATATTTCTAGGAAAGTTGTCTGGTTTTATTTTTTTTTAACATGACCATTCAGTGAATTAAATGAGTACAATATAGTCAGAAAAATCTGTAACACATTCATGTACAAAGAGAGAAAAAAGCATCACAGCAGAAGAAGCAGACGTAAGACAAATAAGCCCAGAGGTTTAAATTGGGACCAAGGACTGAAAGAAGCAAATAGGAAGAACTAGAAAAATACTTTGAAATAAGATTTTAAATCTTTAATTTTGAAGCTTTTTACCTTAAAATTTACTCCCTTGATGCTGAAAGATATTTTAAAAAGCGTTTAGGATGGGAGAAGTTGACAGACCACTCTGGGCTTTTTTTTCACACATTTAATTTAGAACACATTTGTTTTCATATTTCATTTAGACATTTGTGTCGTATTTTAGACTGATTCACAGAATCACTCTGAGATTGGAAAACATTACTGTCACGGATGCAAGATTAGCTCAAAGCAAACTTTCCTGAAAAAAATTATCACACTGGGAGCAACAAGAGAAACAGAGATGCAAAAACTGGAGCTAAGCCAGGGTTTTATCGTGTGATAACATGCAAAGCAAGCAGATTGGGGACCCCGGAAATGCCAGCAGGTTAGAGCATGCAGACCCAGAAAGCGGGATGCATAGAGCAGTGTAGGGTCGAGCCCTGTCCAGGTGTCAACCGCGTGCTGGCCAGTCCAGCAGGTGCAGAGCAGGCCCCGGAACAGAGAGTATGAATAGAGTAGAAAAGTGGGAAACCCAAAGCCACTGTCCAGCAGGGGCGACTCCATGGATCAAGGCAGTGAACTCAGATGAAGACTGAGCACAGAGTAGGGTGAAAGGCATGAGTATTGGGGGAAATCTTGACATTCATGTACCCAGGGAAGGAACTAGCTGACAGCTTCAGTTACGACAGCAGAGGCGAAAGGGAAACATTTCTGCAGTGGGAAAGAAGGCTGAACAGATCAAGTTCACGACATGGCAGCTCCGTGGGATGATGTGTCTGTGGATGGTGGCCGAGGAGGGTGGCGGGAAGGCACTTCTGAGGTCACGTAATGCCAGCACACAAAGCTCTTAAATACTGAGAGACAAAGGGTGTCCAACTGTGTGCAAATTCACGTGCAATGATAGGAAATACTAATGTCTGGCAGGAAAATGTTCTGTTGTCGCACCTGACGGTTTGAACTTGAAAAAATTAATCGAGGCTTAAGAAACATTTCTGTATCTGCATAGAAGTTGGTAATTTTTATAATTTACTGACTGAATTTGAAATCTGTGAAAAATAACATGGCATTAGCCCAACACTGCTGAAGTAAAGCATCCTGTCTGCACCTCCAGCAGTGTCATTTCGTGATTACAGTGATTCTAATTATCCACATAATCATTACAGGGAGAATTCTTAAAAGAATGAAATAGTTAGGAAAGTTGAATGTAGTATTTATTGGGTCAGCATTTCCTAAGCCCTAAATCATTGCAAAGCTCATCAGAAATCTTGAAAAGTGAACTGGGGCCCTGGGCTAATTGTCTCCGGAATCGCCCACCTGGCTTCATGGCCGTTCTCTCTCTCAGTGTGTCAAAGGCAAACATGGGACTGGTTCCCTTCTACTGTGTTTGAGGGTTTCCTGAGGACATGTGGAGATAAATGGTCTTGACTTTTGCTTTTATCCTCATTAGGTGAGTGACGTTAAAACAAAACAGAGCAAAACTTGCTCTGCTGCGCAGGAAGCAGACACAGGAGCATATGAGCATCCCTGAAACAAACTGCAAACGACCTGAGCATCCCTGAAACTAACTGCAAACGACCAGCAGCACAGCTTGTGCGGCAACTCTAAGGTTTCTCTAACTTCTGTTCCTATCAAGTTCAAGGTGCTTTTGAAACTAGCCCACAGCCCCTAGAGGAGGCGGGTCCCCCACTGCTGGCCAGTATAGCAGCTCCACCCCCAGCACAGGCGGAGCCTGCCGCGTGGCGGGCACACAATGAATACTTGAAAGAGGCCTCACGTTATGTCAGGGCAGCTGGAAAAGGCTCGTATGGATAAGCTGGGCTTTGGATTTTAAAGGACCAAGCAAGTACTTGAGACAACAAAAAAAGAGGAAACAAGCACGGCTTCTAACCACACACAAATATCAGGGCTCCAGGCAACCGAAGGGAAGTGGCAGCTCCTATAGCCCAGCAATTACTGATGGTTGGCTTTCGAGGTCATTGTATGGTCTTCTCTTATTAAGCCTAGTTTGTCAGTTTTTAAGGAATACAAGATTAAATTGCTTGATGTTCCTTAAAATCACGTCACTAAGCACTTATTAACGTCCTGGAAAATATCGTAGGTGCCAAGAGAAAATCACTCTGGAAACGCAGAAAAACATGACTGTGCCGACAGGACATGATGGAGAGACTCTGTTCCAGAGTCAGGGTTCGTCAATTTCCCTGAGGTCGGCCTACTGCACAGAAAGCGATGTTAATATGCAAATATAAAATCTATTCATCTTGGGAATGCGAAGAGTAGTGATCATCCCCAAACACAAGGAACATTTATATTGATTCTGGAATGCAATTCTGAACCGACCTTAGAACACGGATGTGCCTGATGCTCTGAGAATGCATATCACTTCAGAGTAGTAAGAAAGCATGTCTCAGAAGCAGGACGTAGACTTCGTCTGCCATTTCGAGGCAGCTGCACTTAGCACACTGATTGGCTCCTACCTGCCCGGGTAGCATGGGGGGGCAGGGGTGCAGCAGGTGGGGGGCAGAGTCCTGCCCCTGGGGGTCCTGGCTGAGAAGACCCGAGGGAGAAACGCAGCTCCCATCCGTGCGGGCTGTGCGTGATGGGGCCCTGAGCCCTGTCGCCGAGGGAAGGGCCATGCCTGGCTGCCCAGTGGCTGGCAGCGCAGGGGAGGAGGGAATCCCCGTGAGGAGGTGAAGCCCATCCTGAAGCAGAGCGGCTTCCAGGCTGGCTCTGGGTGCAGCGCTGCTGGGGAGAAGAGGTGCGTGTGCTAAGTGCACACACATGTGCGTATCCGACTGTGGATGGGACGGGAGCACAAAGCTCAGACGGTGATGCTTGGCCCACTGAGGCTGGGAAGCCGATCCGGGCTGGCTCATCCTGCCGTGGCCCCTGGAGGTTTGAACCAGCTGTGGGTCAGGCCCTGTGCAAACACCACCTGAATGGAGCCTCGTAAGAGTTACTTTCTACTCGTGAAGATGAGGAAACGGGCTCTCTCTCAAGGGTAGAGCAATTGCCCAATATAACACCACATTTATGTTTATGGTAAAACTGAACCCTTCCTTTGGACCCTAAATCCCTGGTCTGTCCAGACAGCACTGCGGTGCGCCCTGGACCCCTGCTTCTTCTTTGGTATGAAGGGCAGACGAGTCTGGAAGTCTGGCTCAAAATGACCTGAATCTGTCCCCTCGAGGTGGGGACCGAGCGGGCATTTGACCTCAGCTCCCCCCACAGCCCCAGGCTCCCTCACAGACGTGAGTGGAAGAAATAAGCCCCCAGACGGTGGCAGCCCGCGCGATTCCAGAACCGCGAGACAGAAAACAGCAGTGGAGGAATCCCGGCAGCAGAAAGGCCGGGCCCCTAGCAACCTGGCAAAAGGCCGCAGCAGGAGAGAGGGAGGAAACACAAAACCCTTTTGCTCCACTGAGACTTGAAGGGAAGGAGTCTGGGTTCTTACCTTACCATCTTAGGATGCAAATATGCTTTCCAAGGACCAGGTAAACCCCTTGTCTCTGGCTCTCAAGACCTGACGATGCCTCCCAGTTCCCTGGCCTCATTCCTCCCTAATGTGAAAATACATAAAAAGACAAGGTTTGGGAGCTCACCTAGGATGATGTCTACTTGAGGATGTATCCAGTTGGCTTTGGGGGAGAGAAATGAGAGAAACCTTTTTTCTTTTACATCAGAGCACTTAACTCCATCATTACAGAAACAACTGGCTACAGATCTAATCCATATGGTAGGTGAGAATGTTTCTTGAGAAGTGAAAGTAAATATTCCCTAACTTTATATCAGGTATTTCCATGGCTCATGAGGCCAGGGCTTTTCACAGGCTCATGGGGAAATGCAGACATGATTTATTTCCCCACAATCCTATTTAAAAGTATGTATGTATATATGAATATTTGCGTTTCCATATCTTATCATGTAATTGAATTGAAAGCTCTTTGAAGGGCCCATAATGTCAGACTTCTGTGTAATGAATGAAGGAAGGAATGCATATTTGCTCTAGAAAGGTTCAGGAGATACAAAGATGAACAATGTGTGCTCTCACTCTCAAGGATCCCACAGTTTAGGGTTTTGTTTTTTCAGTTTTGTACATAGCATGTGCCCTGTACATAGCAGGTGTTCAGAATAATTAAACACAATTTGATTTGGTAATGCAATTGTTGTTAAACTAAAAAAAAAGATGGTTAGAATTAACTCAGTAGAAAGAGCTGCCAGGCAAATACAGATAAAGTAAAAGAAGCGTTAAAAATATCAACCAAAAAATCTACTTGAAAAGACATTATTTTATGTAAAGAAATTCCTGGCATATCAATATAAATAAAAGTGTACCACAATACAACATGGAAATACTAAAAAGGAAACTCGTATGAATATAAGAAAACATGGTCATTGCACACTTTGACTTTTGTCTGAATTTGAAAAACAATTAGAAAATAAGCCTAAAGTCAAAATGAATATCTAATGGAAGTCAATTTCTAGCTGATATAATATGTACCCAGTATGCTCAGTTCCTTATAAATCAAGAATATATACTTTAAATTGTCAGGTGTGGCACACTGGAAGTATGATTCAGAGTGCAGAGCCAGGATCCCAGAGTGCAAGTCCAAGATCCCACAGGGCAGAGCCAGAAGGTCAGAAGGAGGAACCAAGGTCCCAGAAGAGAAACACAGGACCGCAGGGAGCAGAGTCAAGAGCCCCTTGGTTCATCCCAGGCCCTGTACGTGAACCTAATCAAGGCACCAATGAGGCGCGTCCCGCTGGCTTTCGGAATTGCTCTGGGCAGTGAAAGCTGTGAGCCCCGGCGTCCCCTGCCCTGGAACGGGAGGGTCTGCCATCCTCTTCACGTGCCCCCGCCACCGGGTAATGGTCATGGAGGAGGCGAAGGTGACGGCTCTCTCTGGTGCAGAAAGTGTTAGTCTGCTGGGGCTGCCGTGACAAAATTCCAGGCTGGGCGATTGACCATCAGAGATCAATTTTCTCACGGTTCTGGAGGCTGGAAGTCTGAGAGCAAGGCATCGGCAGGTTTGGTTTCTCCTGAGGCCTCTCTGCTTGGCTTGCAGGCGGCCACCTTCTCCCCGTATCCTCACGTGGTCTTTCCTCTGCGTGTGTCTGTGTGTCCAAGTTTCCTCTCCTTGTAAGGACAACAGTCGGACTGCATAAGGGCTCACCCTAATGGCCTCATTTAAACTTAATCACCTCTTTAAAGCCCATCTTCAAAACAATCATATTCAGAGGTCCTGGGAGTTGAATTTTGAGCCGATGTCATTCAGCTCATAACAACATCCTTCTGAACCAGACAAGGAATCAAACATGAGGAGCCTTATATAGACCTAGATGTGAGCTGGGTGATTAAATCTTGACCTGGGGCAATAATGGGATGAAACTTTGGAGAGTTTGGGGGAGAGGTGAGTGGATTTTGCTTGTAGGAAGGATGTTGTGAATTGTGCTAGCCAGAGGGCAGAATGTGATAGATTATATCATCCAAAAATTGGCCACGGCAACAGTTCTGTTTCCCACATGCCCTTCTAGAACCCTGCCACCAACATCCAGGGGTGGAGTCCATTTCCACTCCCCTTGCAACTGGGTGTGCATGTGGGGACAGCTCAGATAGAAGGGACAGAGGGACGCTGTGTGTTTCCTTGGTGACACCTGACAGGCGGGTGGCTTCATCCTGGCTCTCTCTCTCTCTGGTCACTTGCCCTTGGAGCCCAGTCACCACGTTGTGAGGACGCTCAGGCCACAAGCTGGTGTGTCAGACTGAGGAGTGAATGAGTGAACCTTCAGAGGGGGACGGGGTCAGCCTTCAACTTGCCTACCTTACTGACCTCTGCTCGAATTGAAGATCTTTGAGCAAAATCAACCTTGCTGTGTTGTTTTAAGCCACTAAGCTGTGTGGAATTTTTAAACACTGAGTTTTTTTTGTGTATTCAAAAATGACCATATATCAAAATTCATAGAAAAATATCAAATTCAGAGTATAGCACAATCAACCAACAGACTTAGAGTAAAGCAGTAAACCCCAAACCTAAACCTTCTCAGACAGAAGGTGAACTGCCTTTGCCGTTGTCGTTTATGTACTGTCTTTTGGAAGATTGTCATTGGAGACCAGGCCATTCTGTCAGAAAGAAGACAAGCCAGCTGCTCAACTGTTATCACTTCCTCAGGGCTTGAACGCCAGCCACCCCGATCTCTCCACTCTACTGATTGATGTCTTATTCCTGACTTTGCTATAGCCTGAGAAGCGTGTACATTCATCACTACTGTGAGGGTGTTAAGGCCCAGGGCTTCAACTCTATTAAGCCTAGGACACAACCTGATAAAAAATGTGCATCTCATATATACTGAGTAATCACTATTTTTTTATTTCAAAAATCCATAGGATCATTGCTTTGCTTTTCATTATCTGATAAACTCACTATATTAACTGGATATGGTGATCACATAAGAGTCATAAATATAATTTAACCCATGATTAAAGTAATTTTTATAAACCTACAGATAAAACATAGTAAAAGAAAATATTTCCTAAATCTGATATACTTTGCTATTTGTTTCCTATTTACACTTATTTATTTAAAAAATCAAATGCACCATTAGTATCCTGTTTAAAACAATTTTCTTGGGTTTACCTTCTTTGGATTTTGCAATCCTTTGAAATTTTGTTTTTATGGTTAAAGTAAATCAGTCGTTAATTGCTTTCAACCATTCTAATATTCATGTCACTGGCTATTCTTTCAGAAATATCTCAATTCACTATTATATCCTTAAGATGTAGTTTCATAAACTTTTTGACAGAGAAATCATGGTTCTGACACTAAGTTTTCCATGTAGCCGCTGGCTCACAGACGACTTTCTAATTAATGCCATGTAACCTTGTTACTCAGCGCTGATGGCATCCTTGTCTGTTTTTCCCATCTTCTAGTGTAGGACTGAAAAATCTTCACTCACTGGGAGGTTACGCTCCTTCAAGTTTAACTGAGTGCGATCCCTCTGACCGGCATAAAGCCATTAGAAGTTACTTTGGATTCAACAGCAAGGCAGGAAAGTTTCAGTGACAAGCTTTTGTGTGGTTTGTGTGTTTCTTGGCTTTTCTGGTTTTGATCTCAATTTTGTTTCCTGGAAATAAAATTCCAGGCAGTTTTGCCTGAAGGACTTGGGCTTAATCCAGAGCCATCGTGTGCTGACGCGCCGGTCAGAGGCTCCAGGCAGGCCACTCGGCGTCTCTGGAACCCGCTGGCTTCAGCTCTGAAGGATGGATTAGACCAGAGGATGTGCCGGTCCTTTTCCAGCACTGAACTTCTAGGGCCCCCAACTCCCAGCCACCCAGCCTGTGAGCCTGTTTGGATGTGCAGGCAGGATTCCAGTCTCAGTTTCCACCCTTCCTTCCACGGGGAGAGTTCGACCTCTTTACCTTTGTTCCCATGTCTCATGTGGGGTAACAAGCTCTGCTCTGCCTGTTTCTTGTTACAAATGATTGCAATGAAATCACAGGATATGATATACTGGAAAATATTTTGTTCAGACACATAGATGTTAATAGTCCTTGAGGAGAGGAAATATAATATAAAGGGCTCAATTATAAATATGAAAAGAGAAAATAGAGATTGAAGTAGCATATTTTATGGCAAAGTGGAAGTCTTAAACACAGTCTAGCGAGAATGTACAGATGGAGCATTAAAGCGTCAGATAAAAGATTGATTCCTTTCCTTTTACAAGTTAAGCAAATATGAAAAGATGATTTTGCCTAGACCCCTTCATATAACTATGTCTGAAGACAATATGTATACACGTGAATAAAAATTATGTCCTCTCTTCTATTGATATGTTTATACTTGTTACAAATTGTCGTGGAGTCATTTTTGAAAACACACAAACATATACTATATGTTGAAGACACAGAGAGTCTGGGACTTAGTAAATAGAATGGGCTCATCACCACATGAGGTACTATTCATGCACTGTCTTGTAACAAAACGACTTAAAAATGAGAATATAAACGTATCATTAAATGACAACTGAGTCAATTTTGTTTATAAGTATTGAGTTAATCCATATAAAGTTGTTGATACTGAAAAATTGGGGGCTGAGAAAAATGGCAATTTTGTGTTTCAACCTTATAAAATGGCGCTCTAATTAATAGTTTTTAGCTTTATTTAAAAAACACACATACACAAAAATACAGAGAAAAATATGCAAACCATCCAGCTATAGATTGTTAAGTGCTTAAAACCCGTTTTTTCTAAATTCTAATGATGTGGGCTAGGCCAAAATACGGATCCATTACGTACACATCGAGAAAGTAACTCCAATTCTACTGCGTTTCTACATAAGACATACACACACTGAATAGCTTTGCCCGAATTTAAGACAATGGGCAATTATGTGACTAGTTTTAATTCTCATAGGCACTTCTCAAATATTTTGAACGAGCCCACAGGGAAAAAGTACAACACACACAATCGATGCTAACATCTCTAAACATATCTGGAAAGAAGTGCAGAGCACGGGTTTCAGAAGGTAAATGAATTAGGACATTGAAGGATGTCCTGGGGGGTATGGTCAGAGTGCAGTGTGTCTACATCTGGATGACACATCAGCTGAACGTGACTCTCATCTTGCCCCTGTGGGTCTCACCACTTTCACTAGTTTTTAATGACTTTTATGGAGAAACAGAAAGAAATAAGGATAGAGAAATATAGTGCGAAATACCTGTTTTATGTTTCATGTTTAATTTCTATGGAAATTTGTTTTCCCCACTTGTATGGAAAGTCTGTGAGAGCTCAGAGTTCATTTCCAGTTTTGTAAGAGCAGATCAGTAGTGAGAAGATGGGGAAAAACATTTTTTTTTGCATCAGTAACAAGCAACATAAGACTTCTCTTGCTATAATTGATTACTACCAGGTTTAGGTCTATCTAGCCAAAACAAGTAAGATAAGTTTACACAAACATCACCATAAGTGAGCATTTGTTTTTTCAAAGTTATTTTTAACTCATTTGGACTGACGTTCTTCTCTAGTAACATGTGTTTGCTTGGTTTCTCTTCCAACTTGTGTGGTTTCAGTTTTGTTTGGGGAACATAGATGACAGATTTCAGGCAACCTAGAAGGTGACGTGATGGAGCCAATGGATGTACTGAAAGTTTTGGAGCCAAAACACCTCTTTCTAAATATATTTCTGGTTTGTCTACCTTAGCAAAACAGTCCTTTCTACCTATTGATTTACATGTTAAGAACTATTTTTTTTGCAATGCACAGAGTAAATTAGTTTCTGGTCAACTATGAAAATGTCTTGTCTTTACAACATAGTATAGAAACAAGCAGGACAATTATTGTTCACGTAAAGCATACTGATGTTTTCTTCTATTGAACGGTGTGTGTGTACAATTATTGTTCACGTAAAGCATACTGATGTTTTCTTCTATTGAACGTGTGTGTGTGTGTGTGTGTGTGTGTGTGTGTGTGTGTGATCAACAAGATAAATACTGCGTGTTTTCACTGTTGTCTTTAGATGTTTAGTTTATCTTCCAGTAGGTGGCAGTCTGTGATGGTAAAAGGGTACATGGTATTATTCTGGACGCTTTTAAATTACTTCATGTAGAACTGAAATGAGCAGAAGAAAAAAAAATGCCTTTTACGGCAGCCTATTTATTCTGTGAAACAAAACGAGTTATGTATTTATTGTCGTTCTGCATGTAATGACAAGATCGCTACTGTACAAATAGTGATTATGCCAGACTATAAGGGTAGTTTGGATGAAGGGAAGTTGAAAATCACGCTATTTGGGAGAGTACGTTTAATCTGAGAATACAGAAATGGTACTCATGCAAAACTTATGTTTTTGGAAAATGGTCAGTTATTTTACTATTTTCTAGCATAGCTAAGAATGAATGAAAAGGTAACTTTATTTACATTTAGCCTATTATAATTCTACAATGACAATTATCTTGTTATGTATCAAGGGTCATTCAGACTCTCAATATCAATTACCATTACGAGGCAAAAATGACAATTGTCACCTCCAAACTGGTACCATTAATACTTGAGCCCTACCCTACTGCCATTCATTTTCCTGTAATACAGTAAATCCCATTCATGTGGGGACAGAATTAAATGATTAAGCTGCTCTACTATCATGTTTGCTCTCCAACTGTGTGCTTTCTTCCTCCCCTCCAGTCACATTTTATTCTCTGCTGTGGGTCTTGTTCTTTGTGTCAATCCTCACCTAAATTCATTTTCTGCATCGATCAGCTTTCACTATTCAGTGGGGTAGCAAGCAGTAGATACTCTAATAAACACTTGTTGAATAAATTAATATAAATGTTTGTTGAATAAATAATATGTTAGATTGGCCTAATGTTTTGCATAGAAAGGAATATAGCAAATATTCATTAAACTTCAAGCCTGATTATACAGATGGGGAAGGAAAAAGTCCCATTTATGGAACAGAGAAAAAAATATTAGAGATTGTTCTTCTAATTCTTATTCGTCCCTGTTCGAACTCCAACACATTTACTGCCTTTTTATATAATACTGATCACTTCTCAATGTGCCAGGAGGAGTACTCAGTTTTATATTTCTATAGTTAAAAAAAGAGAGAGAAAGAGAGACCAATCTCTCCAAGGAAGCTTGGGATAGACCCATCTCTATTTATGCTGTCTTGCATTGAGTTGGCAAACTGTTATTTAGCCACAAACAAACAAAAGACAACAACAAACAGTTGCAGCAATAAAAAACTCAAATAACTTCAACCTCTTTGCTTTCATCCATGACTGTCCCACATTTGCAGGTTTGAATGAGGTGAATCAAGTCTCAGTTCAAGAGTAAAATAACATTCTTTTGTGAACAAGTGAAGTAATTTCTGCACTAAATTGAATCCTGTCTACTCTGTAATCAAACTCATTCAACAAATTGAGCACCTACTTGAAGTAGGAAGTGTTTTATATTTCAGGAACACTGCAGAGACAAAAACATCTCTGACTTACATAGTGTGTTATTTTTAATCTACTTACAGTCGATGGACCAGTGAGACAGACCAATGCAAACACTGGTTGAAACTTTTGCAGAAGTCTGTTCTCAGTTAAGAAAACAAAACGGAGATGATGGTGTGATTACAAGTCACATGCTGTAAGTTTATCACAAACACGCAAAATCATTGGAAGGCTTTCATGCATAAATAGTTTAATTGTGGAATCAGAAACTGAAAGGTTCTGAGGGTAACATACGAGATTCAAAAGCAGGGAACAACAAAGGTAAATGCTGCTCAAAAATACTTTATTAATCAGTCAATATATTGAGAACGACACTGTTTTTTAATAACTCTCAATAAATATGTTGTCAGTACTTCCCTTGTGTGCTGGCTAATAACCCATCAGTCACCATCCTTCCAAGTGGCTTGATGTCCTTCTACAAGACAGGCAGACTTTTTGAAAGTATAGGATTTGGGGAGAAAGAACTGGGCTGGAATCCTGACTCTGCTGCTCTAGACACATAAGTTAACCTGCCAATCTCCTTTTTACGTTAATAGGCTTTGTTTAGGGGAGCAGTGCTAGGTTTAGAGAAAAGCCGAGCAGAAAGCACAGAACCAAAATCCCTCCTCACCGTACAGTCTCCCCTGTAATTAACACCTTGCATGGGGTGGCATGTTTGTTGCAGTTGATGATGATACATGTTTAAATAAAGTCCTTAGTTTATATCAAGGTTAAGGTTTTCTCTTTGTGTTGTACATTCTGTGGGTTTTGACAAATGCATAATGTCACGCACCTACCACTACAGTATCATACAGAGTATATTCAGTGACTACAGACCCTGTGCTCCCCTGGTCATCCCTCCCTCCCACTCCTCAAGCCCCTGGAAATCACAGAGCTTTGTAGTGTCTGTATAGTTGGAATCATACGATACATTCCCATTTCAGGCTGCCTTTTTTTTTTTTTTTTTTTTTTTTGGCGGTACACGGGCCTCTCACTGTTGTGGCCTCTCCCGTTGCGGAGCACAGGCTCCGGACGCACAGGCTCAGCGGCCATGGCTCACGGGCCCAGCTGCTCTGCAGCACGTGGGATCTTCCCAGACCAGGGCACGAACCCGTGTCCCCTGCATGGGCAGGCGGACTCTCAACCACTGTGCCACCAGGGAAGCCCTCAGGCTGCATTTTTGCTCTTAACAATCGGCATTTAAAATTCCTCCCTGTTGTTCTGTGGCCTGATAGCCCATTTCTTCTCATCACTGAATACTATTCCATTTTACGAATGTACCACAGTTTGTTTATTCATTCTTCTACTGAAAGACGTTTTGGTAGCTTACAGCTTCTGGCAATTACGAATAAAGCTGCCATAAACACTAGTGTGCAGATTTTTTTGTGGAAGTAAGTTTTCCACTTACTTGGGTGCATATTAGGAGTATTAATGCTGGATCCTATGGTAACAGGATGGTTAGTTTTGTAAGAAATTGTCAAAATGTCTTTGGTCTTCTTGATTTTTATCCACTTTGACTCTGCCTCTCACTGGTGTATTTCATCCATTCACAGTGAAAGTCACTGGGGATACAGCGGGGTTCAGAGCTACCAGACAGGCACACCTCACCACGTTGTGCTTCACTTCACTGCTCTTCAAATAATACTGTCCTTCTACAAATTGAAGGTTTGTAGCAGCCCTGTGTCGAGAAAGTCCGTCCTCACCATTTTCCCAACAGCATTTGCTCACTTCATGTCTCTGTGCCACATTTTGGTAATTCTTCCAATATTTCAAACTTTTTCATTATTACATTTGCTATGGTGATCCGTGGTCGCTGATCTTTGATATTACTGCTACAACTCGCTGAAGGCTCAGATTACAGCTAGCATTTTTGAGCAATAAAGTATTATTTAACTAAGGTATGTACATTATTTTTTTAGCCATAATGCTATTAGATACTTAATAGACTCAAGTATAAACATTACTTTTCATATGCACTGGGAACGCGCCCCCAAAAATATCGTGTGACTCTCTTTATTGTGATATTCGATATTCGCGTTCTTGCTGTGGTCTGGAACCCAAGTGGCAACACCCCTGAGGTGTGCCTGTATTTGTAACTGTTTTCTATTTGTTGCCTTTTTTGTTTGTTTCTGTTTTGCCTTCCTCTTTCATTCTTCTTTGGCTTCAATCGAGCATTTTGTATGTTTTCATTTTCTCCTCTTCGCGTGTAAATGTTTATTTTTTTCAGTTATTTCAGTGTTTGCCCTAATGTGTGCAATATACATTTACAGCTAATCCAAGTCTGCTTTCATATACACTGTACCCACTCATGGGTCGTATTCATGGGCTGGTAACTTATAACAGAATAGTTACAATTCCTCCCTCCTGACCCCTACAGCATTGTTGTCATTCATTTCACTGTCCCATAAGCTAAAATCACAAAGCATATCATTGTCATTAATATTTTGAATGGAGAGCTAGCTTTCATTTCAATTAAGTATAAGAAGAATAAATGATTTTATCCCATCTACACTTATCACTTCTTTAGAATTTTCCTTTCTTTATGTGGATACACATTTCTGATCTACATCACTTTCCTTCATTATGAAGAACTTTTCAAAAAACTATTCTTGCATAGGAGATTTACTGGCAACCAGTTCTCTCACATTTTGGTTTATTAAGAAGGTCTTTAATTCCTCCTCACTTCTGAAGGAAAATTTCACTGTATAAAGAATTCCAGTTCGGTGGTTTTGTTACCTCCCTCTCAACACTAAATATTTCATTCTACTCTCTCCTTGCATATTTTCTGATGAGAAGTTCAAAGCAATTTTTATCCTTGTTCCTATATAGGTAAGTTGTTGTTTTTGGTTAGTTTCTTTGTTTTTGTTTTGTTTTTCTCTATGGTTTCTTTCAAGATTTTCTCTTTATCTTTGGTTTTCTGCAGTTTGTATGTGATGGGCCTAGGTGTAGATTTTTTTTCTTTTAGCCTTGTTAGTATTTATTCTGCTTGATGTTCTCTGAACTTCCTGGGCTGGTGGTCTTATGTCCATCATTAGTTTTGGAAAATCCTCAGCCATTATTACTTCACTCTTTCTTCTGTTCCTTTCTCTGTTTCTTCCTCTGGAATTCCCATTATATACATGTTACATCTTTTGAAATTGTCCCAGAATTCTTGGGTTCTCTGTTCCTTTTCAGTCATTTTCCCCTTTGATTTTTCAGTTTGAGGATTTCTAATGTTGTATCTTTAAGCTTCCTAATTCTTTCTTTGGCTGTGTCCAGTCACAGATGAGCCCATCAAAGGCATTCTTCATTTCTGTTACACTGTTTTCCATTTCTAGCATTTACTTTTGATTCTTTATTACCGTTTTCATCTTTTTGCTTGCATTATCCATCTGATATTGCCCATTTTCCCCATTAGAGTTATTAGCATATTATGGTTATTTTTAAACTCCAAGTCTGAAGATTCCAAAATCTCTGCCACATCTGAGTCTGGTTCTTTTGCTGGCTTTGTCTTTTCAAGCTGTGTTTTGTGTTTCGTTGTTTTGTCTTTTAGTGTGCTTTGAAAGTGCTGTTCAAAGCTGGACATGACATATAGGTAAAAAGGAACTTTAGTGTGAGTTTCTGTGTTTATCTGGTGTTTACTGTTCACTGTAGCCACTGGTGCCAAGATTTCAATTTCTGCTTGGGCCCCTGTTTTTGTCTCCTGTGTTATTTTTGGGTTTCTCTCCAGTCTCCTTCTGAAATCGAGCCTGTTTCTTGGCATTCTCTCACCTGAAATCCACTGGTATTTTACTGGAGGCTTGCTGATACCATTGGAGAAAAGGAGGAATGTTCCATAGTCCTCTGATTATGTCTGTCTTTTAGGGAGACTGTACCACTGCACTGTGACCTTCATGTGTGTTTCTCAGCTTCTCTCCCCTCCCCCAGATGGGACAGGAAGGCTTGAGGGGTCTGTAGGTGAGTATATACCTTTCCCCATGTTGGTTTGGCTCTAATAAAGTAGTTTTTCCTAAGAGAAGTCTCTGTTAATTAGAAAAGAATGTTCTTGGTCTAGTTCAAAAGAGTTATTGATACTTTTCCCCTTGCTCTGCAGAAAACAGGTGGATATTTTTCTCTGATTATTACTGTGGAAACCTGGTGGAGTCCTTGGAGATAAAACTTAGAATGTTCAGCGGTCCCTCAAGCCTGGACCCCCAGGAACATCTAACTCTCAGGCCAGTCCAGTGGACTTCCAGCAATCTGTCTGTTAGTCCAAAGCCTCCTCCCATTTGCTGGCTCCAGTGGTGTTTTAGGCTCCTGGGAAGCTCTGATTCCCCGCATGGCCTGTCTGTCCGGCTGCGGGGGGTGGCAGTGTTCTCACGGATCTAAGGAGAGCTGCTCAGCTTTTTCTTGCTGTGAGGAAGGAAGTGATGACATTTAAATTCTCCATGTCAGAGCAGAAGCCACCGTCTGAGTCCTCAATTTTCTAATCTGATGAAACTGAAGGACAGAAAGGGTCTGCCAAGACGTCTTCCACAGGGAGGTTGTGCAGTGTGGCCCATTAGAAAGGACATGGTGATGAAGGGAGTTTTTCAGCTTTCACACAGTTGTGCACTTCTCAGCTCCAGGCTCCACGGTTAAGAGCAGCTGATTGGAAGTCCGAGAAGTCAAGACTTAAATCACGGATCTGCAATAATGGGCTGCATAGCCTTGGAATTCCTTGCTCACCTCACAGTTCCATTTGTTGATGGTCCTTTTCCTTTTCAGTTGCCTTCTGTTTCCCTCCTCTTGACTTCAGACATAATTTAGTTACCCGATCTTAAGCGATCCCTCCTGCTGCTGCCCACGTGGAATCATGGCGCCCCAGCTACCTGGCTCGGCCGAGCAGTGCGGAAGGGGGGAGTCTCCTCCTGCCTCACCCGCCACGTGGGATCCATCACCGAGTGCTGTCAGCCCTGCCTCCCGACAGTGTCCTGACGGTGCCCTTCTCCATCATCCAGCGCCGCGCCGTTCAAGCCCCTGCGGTCCCTCACCTAGTCTGCCCCTTCATAACTACACCCTCCAGCTCATCATGCACAAACTCCTGGGTTCCGCTAACGCACACGCCTGCCACGCCCCGACCGTGCTTAAACGCCACCACTGGCTTCCCTGTAAACTTAGGAGAAAATGCAAACGTTCTTTCCAAGGACTCGGAGGCATCTGAGTCCCCACAGTGGACTCTCCCTCCTTTGCTTGCTCCAGCCTTGCTGGCCTTCCTTCAGTGTCTAACAATGCCAAGCTCTTTTCCCCCTCGGGGCTATTTCTTCCACTAATCAAGTGTCCCTCGATCTCAAGTCAATGTGACGCTATCAGAGATTCCACTCTGACTCCTCGTCAAAGTCAGACCCCC
>NW_006790942.1:1619287-1648380 GCF_000442215.2 Lipotes vexillifer | reverse complement strand
CCCCCCCGCCCCCGTCACCTTCCTGTGGCCTTAAGAGGCTGCAGCGACTCCACAGGGTTTGCTGCTGTGACAGGACACTTAGCCTGGGTCTCAGCAGCTGCTTTTAAAAAATGATGAATAATTGTTTTTCTCTTTCTGACTTACTTCACTCTGTATGACAGACTCCAGGTCCATCCACCTCACTACAAATAACTCAATTTCGTTTCTTTTTATGGCTGAGTAAGATTCCATTGTATATATGTGCCACATCTCCTTTATCTATTCATCTGTCGATGGGCACTTAGGTTGCTTCCATGACCTGGCTATTGTAAAGAGTGCTGCAATGAACATTGGGGTACACAGCACTGTGAAGCAATTACACTCCAATAAAGATGTCAAAAAAATGATGAATAGAAATGGATGAACTTGAGAAAGGTATTAATTTCTCAAGGCCGTGGTCTTCCTCTGTGCAAAATGAGGCAAATATTACCTGCTTGCCAAAATATTGATAGTTTAAGGATTAAAGAGATAATATATGTAAATTTCTTCCAGAAGAATCTAGCATACACTACCTATTGCATTCAGGATTCCCGCCCAGAATTTCTCACCAAACCTATTCAGTTCCAGCAAAGACTGGAAAAAAAGGTTGAAATATTTTGTGTATCTGGTAAATTCAAGTCCCTTTTCATTATCTTTTGTAAAAGCATCCAAAAGATATATAAATATATTTATATTAATGTACCTAAATGTATAGGTATATATTTAATACATGGTATATTTATATTAATATACATAAATATATAGACAGGTATATTTAATATGATATAATAATATACCTAATATACAAAATATAAATATACTAAAACAAATATATGTATGCATTTACAAGTTCTTAAGGAATTGATGAAAAACTTTTTTCATTAGCTAAATGAATTCTTTAATATGATAGTTTTATAATACTGTACATCTAAAAATTTTCTTAAGACACAGCTTTCCGATTCACCATTTTGCTTAAATAATATCTCAATGTGAATACCGATGATGTTGGAAAATATATTCATGATTTATGATTTTAACATTTCAGCTTTAAAACTACAGAAAGAGCGTTTTGAAATTTTGTGTATATGATCTTAAAGTAAAATTCAGTTCCTGAATCAGATAGATAGATGACCATTATGAATGAATTCTTATCTTAGCCAGACTCTTGAATCCATATATATCTATATATCTTGGTCCCTATACAGTTCCAAACTTTCTTTCAGATTTTTTAAACTTTAGATTTGTTTTCTTCTATGGCTTCCACCTTTGATTTAACCACTTTCCTTAGAAAAGAATAGAAAAAAATAATAGGCATGAAATTACTTTAAAAGATTTCTCATTTCATTATTTCTGATTCTATTTTCTTGCTGGCTTTTCACATAATCTTTCTGCAACATAAGTCTCTGGCTTTTCTCTTAAACCTAGAAAAATACGGGCCAAGTAACGGTTTAACATATCTTTTTTCTTGGAATCCTGCTAAACAATTGTTTACAAATAATCCCCATTTATGTAAGACCCATCTTATTGTTATAAAAGAAAATCTTATAGCAAATGGTTTGCACTGTTAATAAATCAACATGTAAACTTATGAAATTCTTTGGAACACTCCATCTGCTATGATGGGGGCAGGGACCACTTATGTGTCCACTCAGTGTTAGCTCCTGTATCTCACACCTTTTCTTTACTCAGTTGGGGCCACTGTCAGTTGCCACTGTTTCAAAACATCCGTTGTATTTTACTTCCCTAAAGATAGTTTTCTCCTGTATTACTCTATACCAACAACAACAAAAAGCTGAACAAACCAAAGTCAACAAGTCTGCTCAGTTCCATCCGAAAATTGATGGACAGCTAGAACAAATGGTTGCCCCCAGAATTGTCAGGCACATACAGAGCCTCACAACAGTTTACCTGGGAGCAGAAACCTCTGTGGGAGCCGGGACCAAGCAGGAAAACCTGAACTGGAATTAACAAGTTGCTGGAGGTTTAGTGTGGACACGTCTGAGAGGTAACAACTCTGGGGGTGGGGGGCAGTTATAGGTGAGGCCTCCACACTTCTGTGAGTTTATCTCCAGGAAATCTACCAGTTTCTCACAGTGAAAACTGGAGAAAAATCCCCTCAGGCTTCTGGCAGGAGAAAGGGAAAAAGTAGCTATTTTGAAATACACTACAGCATTCTGTCCTTTTTAAATTTTATTTTATTTTATATTGGTGTAGAGTTGATTTACAATGTTGTGTTAGTTTCAGATGTACAGCAAAGTGATTTAGTTATACATATACGTATGAAAGGATTCTGTTCTTAAGAAGCCCTAGTTTCAAGTCAAACTATTTTACCAGAACCTAACCTACTGTTTTTGTTTTTGTTTTTTGCAAACCCTAACCAAACTGTGCCAAGGGAAATACCCAGCTCTAGCCCGCTGTAGACCCTATTAGAGAAGGGGAGTTCCCAACTCCATCTCCCTCTAGCTTTTCATGTAGGAGAAGGGAAATATCCAGCTCCAGGTCCCTCCAGCCGTCCTACCCCACCAAAGGGAGGGGCTTGCTGAGAAGTGAAGGCCACAGCCCAGGGGCCCAGGTTCACGAACAGCTCAGACCGCAAGACTGCAGAACCTTCCCCTCCCTGAAAACCTCACCACCACATTACTGAAGGCTTATTTACTGCAGTTACTTTCACCCAGTACATCACGTGTGAATTTCAACAAAACATAGCAAGACATTCTAAAAAGCAAAAAGAACACAGTTTTAAGAGATAGAGAAAACATTAGAAACAGACACAGCAGGGATGTTGGAATTATCAGGCCAGGGATTTAAAACAATTATAATTAATATGCTAAGGGCTCTAATGGAAAAAGTAGACAAAAAGCAAAAATATACGGGTAATATAAGAAGGGAGACAACATTCTAAGAAGGAATAAAATAGAAATGCTATAGAGCAAAAAACACTAACAGCAATAAAGAATGCTTTCGATGAGTTCATTAGTAGATTGAATACAGCTAAGGAAAGAATCTCTGAGCTTGAGGGTATGTCAACAGAAACTTCCAAAACTGAAAAGCAAAAAAAAAAAAAAAAAAAAAAAAAAAAAAAAAAAAGACTGAAAATATTGACAGAATATACAAGAACTGTGGGACAACTACAAAAAGTATAACATGTGGATAAGGATAGAACCAGAAGAAGAAGAAAGAGAAAAAGGATCTGAAGAAACATTTGAAACGAAAATGACTAAGAATTTCCCTAAATTAATGTCAGACTTCAAACCACAGATCCAGGAAGCTCAGAGAACACCAAGCTGGATAATTGCCAAAAAACCACATCTAGTATATCATAGTAAAACTGTAGAGAATCAAAGATAAAGAATAAGTCTTGAAGGAAACCAGAGGGAGGAAAGAGCCTTATCTACATGGGAGCCAAGACAAGAATTGCATCCACCTTCCTCTCAAAAATCAAGGAAGCAAGAAGAGAATGGAATTAAATATTTAAAGTGTTGACAAAAGCAAGCAAGCAAACAAAAACACCAAGGATTCTTTATCTGCAAAATTATTCTTCAAAGGTGAAATATAAATAAAGACTTCCTCAGGCAAAACAAAAACTGAGGGACTTTGTTTCGGGTAGTCCCGTATTATAGAAACATTAAAGAAGTTCTTGAGAGAGAAGGAAAATGATACAGGGGAGAAACTCAGATATACATGAGGAAGATCAGAAAAGGAGTAAGTTAAGATAAGATAAAATATTTTTCTTACCCTTAATTGATCTAAAAGACAACAGTTTTTTTGTAAATAACAACAAAATGTATTTGATCACTATAGCACATGTATAATTGAAATGAATGACAGAAATACTACAAGAAATGGATGGAAAAATTAGGAATAATTTATAACTTACTTGCACTACCAGAGAAATGGAATAGAGTTATGTGAAGTGGATTTGGATTAGTTGTAAATGTATATTGTGAACTCTAGACAACCATTAATAGAAGTTTAAAAGAAGTATAATTAATATTATAAGAACGAAGAGAAACTGTAATCATATACATGCTTAATTAAAACCACAAAAGGCAGAAAAAGAGTGGAAAACAAAATAGGAACAAAGAACAACAGGAATTAATAGAACCAATCAAATAGGTTACATATTAATTCAAGTATATCAATAATCATTATAATGTCAATCATCTAAATATAGCAATTAGACTATGGAGATTGTCAGAGTGAACAAAAAAGAAAACCAAACTATATGTTGTCTAAAAGAAACCCAATTTAAATATAAAGACACATATAGATTAAAAGAAAAGGGATGGAAAACAGGTATACCATGTGAACACCAATCAAAGCTGGAGTAGCTATACTAACAGAGCAGGCTTCAAAACAAGAAAAATTATCAAGGATAAAGAGAGGCATTACATAATGATAAAGGGGTAAGTTCTCCAAGAAGACATACGATACCTAATGTGCACGCACCTAACAACTCAACATCAAAATACGTGAGGAAACAAACTGATAGAAATACAAGGAGAAATAGTTGAAGGCATTGTTGTAGTTGGAGACTTCAACATCTCTCTATGAGAAATGGACAGGTCCAGGGGGCAGAAAAGCAGTCAGAATATAGTTGAGCTCAAAAGCCCAATCAATCAAGTGGATATAATTAACATCTGAAGACAATTTCAGCCAACAATAGCAGAATACAAATTATTCTCAAGGTCACAGGGAGTACTCACCAGGACAAACCACATTTTGGATCATAAAACACACCTTAAAATTTTTAAAGAAGAGAAATCATGCAGCGTATGTTCTCTATGAATACAAAGGAAGTAAACGAGAAGTCAATAACAGAAATATAGCTGGAAAAGCCCCAAATACGTACAGATTAAACAACACACTTTCAAAGAACACATGGATCAAAGAAGAAATCTCAAGTAATGTGAAAAATATTTTGAAGTAAATTAAAACAAAAATACAATTTATCAAATTTTGTGGGAGACAGTAAAATCAGTGCATAGAGAGAAATTTTAACACTAAACATACATTTAAAAAGAAAGATCTAAATCAATAATCTAAGCTTCCATCTTATAAAACTAGAAAAGGAAGACCAGAATAAATTCAAGTAAGCAAGAAAAGAAATAACAAAAATTAGAGCAGAAGTCAATAAAATAGAAAAATCAACAGGGAAAGTCAATGAAACCCAAACTGGTTCTTTGAAAAGATCAATACAATTGATAAACTTTTAGCCAGGCCAACTAAGAAAAAGGATACGATTTACTAAAATCAGAAATAAAAGTTGGACCATCACTACAGATCCCATGGACACTAAAAGGATGATAAATTAATATTATGAACAACTTTATGCTCACAATTTTCATAACCTAGATGAAATGGACCAATTCCTTGAAAAATATAATCTGACAAAACTCACACAAGGAGAAACTGACAATGTGATTAGGCCTATATCTTTTAAAGAAATTGAAGCAGTAATTAAAACCTTCCCAAACAAAAATCAATCGGCCCATATGGATTCCATGGTTAATTCTACCAAACATTTAATTAAGAAATGATACCAACCCTCTATACAGTCTTCCATAAGACAGAAGTAGAGGGGATTTTTCCTAACTCGTTCTATGAGGCCAGTATTAACACTAATATTAATACCAAAACCAGACAATGACAATACAAGAAAAGAAATCTACAGACCATCATCTCTCATAAATATAGATGCAAAAATCCTCAGCAAAAATTAGCAAATTGAATCTCACAATGTATAAAGGAATTGTGCATCACAATCAAGTGGAATCTATTGCAACCTATCACATCAATAGGTTAAAGAAGAAAAATTACATGACTGCATCAATTTATGCAGAAAAAACATTTGATAAAATCCAACAGCTATTTATGATAAAAAATTTTATAAGCTAGGAGAGTGTGTACATGTTTTTTATGCTTTACTTACAGATCAGTGGCATATTACAGGTAAAAATTCCCAAAAGTAATACATTGGTTTAAAGAAATTACATCGAAGTTCTACCCTAGTGGGTTTTAAAGATCACCTGAATTAACTCCATCATCTAAGAGATGAAGAAAGTAAGGTTCAGAGAGTATTCAAAGTGTGCTTAATGGCTCTACATGTATTAGGTGGTAATTATAGAACCAGAAAATGGATTTAAGTACTATTCTACTGGACCATGATAAGTATTTAAATTTATCACTTGCAAATATAAGTCTAAGAGGGAAGAAGATTAAATATAATCTATAGGACAATAATGAGATAAGGTAAGGTAAACAGTGATACCCGAAATCTGAAGGAAAAAGTATCTTAAAATCTTCCTTGAAAACCAACTTAATTGTGATTTAAATTAAAAAAATACGCGGCTTCCCTGGTGGCGCAGTGGTTGAGAGTCCGCCTGCCGATGCGGGGGACACGGGTTCGTGCCCCGGTCCGGGAAGATCCCATATGCCGCGGAGCGGCTGGGCCCGTGAGCCATGGCCGCTGAGCCTGCGCGTCCGGAGCCTGTGCTCCGCAACGGGAGAGGCCACAACAGTGAGAGGCCCGCGTACCGCAAAAAAAAAAGAAAGAAAGAAAAAAAATAATGAAAACATTTGAGTAATATTGTTCCCTTTGAATGATGTCTTCTCACATTCAATTTTCACTTTTCTGAATTTTCTGATAGTATTTATTCAAGTAAAATTCAAAAGGTGGAACTAGCTTGTCATCAGTGTACTTTCAGCTTTACACCTGGAAACTGTTGATCTTAACTGCAAAGCAGAGGTTCACGGTGAAGAACAGAGCAGACTTTGATGATTTTTCATCCTTGGTATTATTGTTCTTTTTCTGATGGTTTTTAATGAAGTTAGCTATTCAGTATACCTATTTTTACTGTGAGTGTCTAAGAAGGAAAAAAAAATTCTTGTAATGACTGTATTTCACAATTTCATCTATTTTACATTTTAGTCCAATATTGCAGGCTTTCTGAAGTAATCTACATTTTCTGATTTTCCATCCAGCATTGTGTTCACTACCTACAATATTAGTTTATTATTCTTACATGCTATTTTATTACCCTTAAACAATTTGCTTAACAATGTTGCACTGTAAAACCAATTGCTATTTTTTCATTTGTTTTACTATTTGCTATCTAATTTATGGGGAATGTCAGTAAAATGCATACACAGAGTTTCAATGATATAAAGGTATTTATGAAGTAAATAAAAATATAATTATTCATTTCAACTTATAATTTATCTTCTGTTAGCTCCTGAAAAGCAATGCTATTTTTTCTTGTCGGTCACACATGGGAAATGAAGTTGAATTGCACTGCACTAACCCCGTAGTGAACAATGCAGCCCCACCCACTGATCTCACATTACAGTAATCAAATATAATGTACATGAAAGAACGTTATAATAAAGAAATCTGAATCTTTTAAAATTCATTTTAAATGCGGAAAGTCTTTCACAGCTTTAATGGTTACATTTTTACTAATGAATCACTTAATAAACACTGCACAATTGATGAATTCAAATGGATCAATTTATCAAAGTACTATCGTTAAAACCATTACCATATGGGATACAAAAATGTAATGCAGGCTATCTCTCAAGCTAGTGGCATCTAGGAGACAGTGAAGTTCACCAGTACCTATAAAACAAGGTAAATGAAAAATACTCAAGAGAGGTATAAGCCAAATGCAGAGTTGCAAGTAATCATATTTAATTAAAGGGATTACAGAATTCTTTACAAAACAAGTGACATTTGAAATTGTCCCATAATTACGTTTAGATTTTGATATGAAATACAGGGACAGATGGCATAGGTCATTCCAGATTGTTGGAACAGCATAAGCAAAAGCATGATTTTTAAAAATTATGAGGCACTTTCAGGAAAGAGCAGGATGTACCACCCTTCCCTGAGATTCAGATCTCCATTTACAGCTCTGAATATGTTTTCTTCAAATGGACAAGTGCTTCTCGCCTGCTATGAGACACAGGCCTAATATGGCTCTAACGTCTTCCACTGGAAACCACCTCCTTCTGCTGCTCCCTTCTTGACATCCAGCTTTTGACTCTTCTCTTTATGTCATCCTCCAAAATCAAAGCTGATCAAGTTATGTAGATTTTATTGCCCAGTGATCCTTGCATTAATTCTCTTTTGCATAACAATTACACTGCCTTAAATTATGCTTTTGTGTCATAAATATGACTGACTTACATTAGAGACATAAATTCGTTGAACTAACTATAATACAAAATAAAAACTGGCTTTTATGACTTAGGCTATTGGCCAAGATAGAGTAACACAGATAGGATTTAATCTCCTCCATAAAACAATAAAAACTTAATATATGAAACAATGGTATTCAAAATATGGACATCAGGCAATAAAGTCAGTGATCCATAGAAATGAGAAAAATTGAGGTGAGCCCTAGCAACACCCCTGCTGACTGCCTGGATAGAATCCCCAGGAAGGGCCTAGGCATAGGAGGAAATTACTCAAGGCCAGGGAAAGAAACACCTGCAAACATTAGATGCAATTTTACCCCGTCCTCACACAGGCCAAGAAGAGTGCCTTTCCCTCATCCAGAGTTAATTACTTGGAAGTTCCACGCCTCAGTAAGGAGGTATAGTTAGCCCTAAACCAACACTGCTCTAGTCCAACCTAAAAAACTTTAGTCCAGCCTAAGAAACCTTAATGCAAAATACAAAAGGATCAAACTCTTTCTAAATAACTACATCCCACAACAGAGCTTAGTAACATTTACAAGAATCTGAAAAATATCTACCACACAGTAAAGTAAAACTCACATCTGACATCCAATAAAAAATCACCAGTAATGCAAAGTAGCAGGACAATTCAACCCATCACAAGGTGATAAGAAGTCAATCAGAGCTGACTTAGAACTGACACAGATGTTAGCATTAACAGACAAGGACAATAAAACAATAATTATAACTAGATCCCATATATTCCAAGTGGTTAGTAAAGATATAGAAGATAAAAAAGTCCCAAATCCAACTTCTAGATGTGAAAAGTACAATATCTGAGATTAAAAAAGAAACACATTAAATGGTATTGCCAGCATTAGACATTACAAAGAAAAATAAAATAGTAAATTTGAACTTATGAAATAGAAAGAATAAGCATTAAAACAAATAAATAGATCATCACAAGTGGCCAAATAGACACGTAATTAGAATGTCTAGATTAGAAGAGGGAACAGAAATATATGTGAAGAAGCAAAATACCTGGAACACACAGACCCAACTTTCTCAACAAAGCCAGAGACAAGAAACACAAAGAATATTATACATATAATATTCCTATATATATATAAGAATATTATAAAGCACATTGTGATCAAATTGCTCAAAGCGAGTGATAAAGAAGAAAATTATCAATGAGCCAAAGAGAAAAAGAACCAAGATTTTCATTATGAAGGAATAAAGAGACAAGTATAAACTAAAAATACTAGTCAAACTCAAATCGAGTGTTTTCCTTAAGATTAAATAACACTGGCCATGGAAGAATCCTAAAGGTGAGGACAGCCTAGGGGCAGCAAGCATCCCTAACAATGTAAGAGCTTCTTTGGGTCTTAAATTGAAGAAACCAAAGTTGAAAAGATAGCATGGAGACAAGCAAAAACCTGAAAATTGATTACTTACTAAATATTAATGAAAGTTTTATAAATATTTTTTTAAATTGTGATAATGAAAAGCTAGTTTTGTAGAAGAAGAAAGCCCTTGTGTCTTAGGTATGCACTGTGGAGTGTTTAAGTTGGAAATGAGAGGGAATCCAAATTTACTTTTAAATATTGCTGAAAAAAATGATGTTGAAGAGAAACAAAAGAAGACATTGATCGTGGTTCATTATACTATTCTTTTTGTGTCTGCTTTCTATTATAAAACGGGTTTTAAAGAAGCTGTAAAGATGTGTTTTTCAAACACCATTTTATTCTAAGTATGCCTACATAATTTTGACAACAAAAAATAAATTCAGAATGTACAAATTAACAATTTTATTCTATAGTCTTAGATAGCCACTATTGTCCTATATTTCCACTTAAGGAAAAAGCTAGTGAACAACAACAATAAAAATATCCTATTAATGAAAACTTCATATACAGCAACTATCAGTGAATGTATAGATTCAAACTAGGAAATTGCAGCCGAAGTTAAAAGGCAGATTTTAAACTTTGTTATGTCTTGTACTGTTTATCTTGAAAATGCTATTTATTGAAGACAAAATAGTAAAAGAAATGGGTTTGCTCATAATCAAAACCAGCATGTACTCAAGGCTATCTGTTAAGGGCATTTATCAATTAAGAAACCTTTCAAATGAAATACCTAAAACCAATGGAGCTAAATAAAATTGGTCTTTGCCACATTTACCTATCCAGGTGGAGAGTAGAATAAAGCTTTTCGTAAGTGGCCTCTCCATCGTGCTCTAGCTAAAAAGGCTCCGACAGTGGCTTCCTGCTAATGTAGCTGTTGGAGTCCATATTGATAAACATTAAAAAAAAGCTGAATATATCATTTCAGTTTAGAGAACAATTCTGAAAATTGAGAACATCATTTCTGCGATCGTAACGCAGCTTAGATTTCAGTCTATATGAAAGTAAATGTGTAATCACTACACCATTAACGCCTCAACAGTTGGAAGCAATGATGCATAACCAAACTGTATTATAGAGGCTGAATCTGTGTGGATCTGAAATTGAATGTAATTCAAAATCATTTGGTCTAAGTGTTTTTCTTATTTTTATTAGTCTATGATTAGCTGTTTATATAGTGATATCCAGAAGATCCCTAAAACTTTTGTTTAATATTTAACCCCACTAATCAAGAGGCAGCAACCTAAAACACACACACACACACACACACACACACACACACACATACCACACACACATTCACAGAAGTACAGAACTCATATTTTTTTAATTTGAAAGGCAATAATAGAAAAGGTCAGTAAAATAATGCAAATGAATAGTGGAAAGGAATAAAGAAAGAAGATAATACAGTTAATGGAATGAGAGAACAAATTAAGGAGAGGAAATAAATAGAAGTAATAAATTTCATTTTTTTCATTTTATGTTGAAGAAAGGGAATAAATGCTTTAAAAATACAGAAAGGGGCTTCCCCGGTGGCGCAGTGGTTGGGAATCTGCCTGCCAATGCAGGGGACATGGGTTCGAGCCCTGGTCTGGGAAGATCCCACATGCTGCGGAGCAACTAGGCCCGTGAGCCACAACTACTGAGCCTGCGCGTCTGGATCCTGTGCTCCACAATGGGAGAGGCCGCAGCAGTGAGAGGCCCGCGCACCGCGATGAAGAGTGGCCCCCACTTGCCGCAACTGGAGAAAGCCCTCGCGCAGAAACGAAGACCCAACACAGCCAAAATAAATAAATAAATTTATTTTTTAAAAAAAAGCTAACTAGGCTGTACACAGGATTTAAAAAAAGAAAAAAACAGAGAGATCATGAATACAGGATAGAGTAAATAACTGAATGTACAGATTATACTACAGAAAGGTAAAACATATCCTGAATAAGGCCCTTACTTTCTGAGGCCCAGAAAATAAGTGAAGAAGACGACTGGTACTCCAGGAGAAAACGACGGAAAGAATAAGAAAGGTAAGAGATTTCCACTGGATATCATTTATGTGGAAAATACAGGAGGGATGGCATATATGTGCAGTTCTATAAATGGTTTTAATGTAGTCATATAATGACTGTGAATTAACTATCACTGGATCAATACAGATGAAATAAAACACAGAAATTAATGTAATGTCAAATATAAATGAAATATACTAAAAATAAATAAATGCAGCAAACAAATAAGAATTTAAAATATTTTTAGTTTTCCCTATGTCCTACTATATTTTGCGTAGATATTTCCAGAAAAAAATTGCTCCGAAGATTATTTTTTAATAATGGAAGACTTGCAAAAATCTATAAGCATATTTTGATGAGAAAAATAGCATATTTATTTAACATTAAAGTATCTGTAGGAAATTATTTGTGAAAAAATATGACAGAATCTTTTCAATGTCAATGATTTTCTACTTAATTACATAAATGTTGATTGTCCATTTTTAAAATTTCTAGTTACCCAACTAAACGAGGTAAAGGGGCTTTAAAAGCAATGCCCTGAGTGACAGTGTGACCCTGTATGAGTTGGGGCTCTTCTCTCTGGCACATTCATCCCGTTCACAGTAACACCAATTACCACAGTACTCGGGTACAGCTCACGTTCAGCTTTCGATTTAGCCTGTTTTGTTGTTGTTGTTGTTCCTTTCTTCCTTTCTTTTTGGTTTATTCAAGGTTTTCTTTCCCTTTCCTGCTAATTGAATTTTTCTGTCTATTGTTTCACAACTTACACTTTAGTTAATTTTTAAAATTTCACGGGACTTCCCTGGTGGCACAGTGGTTAAGAATCTGCCTGCCAATGCAGGGGACACGGGTTCAAGCTCTGGTCTGGGAAGATCCCACATGCCACGGAGCAACGAAGCCCGTGGGCCACAACTACTGAACCCACGTGCCGCAACTACTGAAGTCCGTGCGCCTAGAGCCCATGCTCCACAACAAGAGAAGCCACCACAATGAGAAGCCCAAGCACCGCAATGAAGAGTAGCTCGCCACAACTAGAGAAAGCCCACGTGCAGCAACGAAGATCCAACGCAGCCAAAAATAAGTAAATAAATTTTAAAAGAAATTTTGCTAACATTTTACACACATATTAGACAAGTAGGCCTATCTCCCTGATAACCATTTCCTACTGTTCTGTGACATTTTAGTTGCATATTAATTTAATATGATCTAAGTTACACCACCACTGTTACATGTATCACAAATGTCTTCATATCCACACACTTAATCCGTTCTTGCACCTCTGTCCTTCCTTCTAGGCCCGGTTTTCCTCCACATTAAGAACAATCTTTAGAAAATTCTATAATCAAACTATGTAAAAGATAAACACTCTCAAGTATATTGCCTGAAAAAACTTTACTGTACACTTGTTTGGATTAGTTAGGATAAGTATAAAATTACAGGTTAACAGTTATTTTCTCTCAGATATTTGAGGTTACTATGCCATTGGATTCTGGCTTCCATCTCTACTACTGAGAAGTCTATTATTATTCAAACATTTGTCTTTTGTTTAGGTAATCTGCATGTTCTGTGTGCTTTTTAGATAATCTTTTTGCTTTTAACACTTTGTGATTTCAGTCCAGCATATGTTGGTGTGGGTTTGTATCTACTTATCCTGCCCAGCAGTTTCCTCATGTCTTTCATCTATTCTGTAACATTATTTGCAAGTATATCTGTAGGAGGAAACCCTTTTATCATCTGATTTTTATGTGAAATAATCTTAGCCCAGAAGACTTTGTGTATCTCTAATTCACTTACGCTCAGAGGATGTGGAATGCCTTACAAGTAAATCTGGGAAGGAAACTTGGCCGTGATGTGATCATTATCGACCTTGTTCCTTTTGTTTCTCTCTCTTCTGTTCCTGCTTTCCACATGTTTCACCTCACAGTATTACCCAGTAAGACACTGATTATTGATGGCTGGTATTTCTAAAATTTCATTCATAAATTTGTCTCTCACACTAAGGTACATTATTCAAAATATTCTCTATCATTAATAAAAGTGACATTTTACTTCCATAATTATTTTGTAAAGTTGTTCTGGGCCAGATGGAAAAGAACATTGCCTTTTATTAAGGAATCCCTCAAAACTCCCAATGATACCAATACCTTAAAATAAATGTCCTTTCTGTTTTTGCTGTATTCTCTTCTTTGGAATTCTTATATGATCTGTGTTGGGTATCTTTTTCCATACTTCTCTCTCTTAGCTCTTCTGCTTTTTCCATCTTTTAAAACAGAGTGTGATTTGTTCAGCCCTATACTCCAATTTTCTAATTACTTCATATTTTAACAGCTATGTTTTATGGTATTTAACGCATATATTGAGGTTTTAATTTCCATGGTAGAATTTCTAATTATTTCTTTTGCAGATCTGTCTGGTATATTGTTTGACAGTAGCTTGTTATATTTTAATCACTCGTATAGTTGACTATTTAAAGTATATTGATTTTATTTACTTTTTTTTAAATTTTTTTTTTTGGCCACACTGCATGGCTTGTGGAATCTTAGTTCCTTGACCAGGGACTGAACCCAGCCGTGCAGTGAAAGCCCCAAGTCCTAACCACTGGACCGCCAGGAAATTCACTAACATATATTGTCTTTAGATTCTGCATCCCTATTATGTAACCCTACTATGTAAAACTTTGTGGTCACATTTTTGCTTGCTGTATCATATAACTTGCACTAACAGTGTGTGTTCTGGAATTTGGACTGTGGACTCATGTTCAGGTGGTCTTATCTATAAGAGTCTCGTGTGTCCTGAGCCAGGGATGTATCTTTCTGGCAGTATTTTCAGTTTGCAACTGATTTTAAATGTTCGTGTCTTTTACTGCATGTTCCCAGACCACACAGAATTTGTAAATTGGATGCATGGTTACAAATATCCAGAGAAGACTTTATTTTCACCCAGAGACCGGGTGCAATAGAAAAACTGCCTCAATGCCTTTCCTCCTCAGCTTGCAAGTTTTGAACCTACTCCTGCACTGAAATACCTTGAAGCCTCCGTCTTCAAAGAAGCTCTCACTGCACTTCCCCTTGTGCCAGTAAGACCTCGCTCTCCTGGCTGCACGTGATTATTAAAATGCAAACTCTTCAGATTTGAAACCTGACTTGATATTGTTAATTTTTCAGTATGATATTGTATTTGGTTATATTTGTTTAGAAAGCCCATTTTATATAAACCTGGTAAAAACTTTACAGATGAACATATATGTTTGGGTTTTTTTGTTTCAAAATAACCCAAAAAAGAGTGTTGGAAATTGAGAAGAGGTAAAGGTGAACCGTATTTTGTCATAGAGAAGTTCGGTGATGGGTGTGTAGTTGTTTCGAGTACTATTTCCTGTATTTTTGCAGATGCCTAAAGTTGCCCACCATCACAGTACTTTTTAACCCAACCGTGGTTAGTACTTGCAAGAGCCCTTCTGCCCCTCACCCTCGTCCTCCGTGAGGCAGGACCAGCTTCTGGTTACAGCTCTGCTTTTCAATTTTACACTGGTACTAAACCTTAGTTTTGAATTCTGTTTTACACTTAAATTATATTTTATCTGTAAGTCTTAGAAATTTTGTACCAAAATTCTTTTTTCAGATAATTTAATTTGCCTTATGTTTTTTAATTAAAAAACAATAATTTATTTAGAATAGGGCACCTATTTGCATTATTTTAAAATTATAACTGAACATCCATCTTTTTGAAAACAGGATGAGAGGGGATTTGATCAGTATCACTTAAATCATAGATTATATTCTCAATGATAACTTTGGCTTTATTATTTAATCAAACTTTCACACTTTCAAGATAAAAACAACTGCCATTCTTTAAGGCTCTTAAAATTCTACCCTTAGAACAGTTTTTAGAATGCATTTCTGCAACTCTCCATACCAATGTAAAATCATCACCTTTGAAATTGAAATTTTATGACATTCCAAGGAACCCACAAACTGTTTTATTTAATAAAACTAGAGAACAAACTGGGTAACAAGTTTGAAATAAAACAAAACATGTACCTTAAGCAATGGTGGCATCACTGCAGTAAGCAAACTCCTTTCCAATTTGAAGGATAATATTCATTTGAAACTACAAGTTTAGGTACATTGTGGAGATTAACACATTGGCCAGTGAATATGCACATATTTAGAATGAGGCTTACTTAATATCTGTTAAATAAAATGGGCAGTTTAACTATTTTCACATATGTAGACACTGAGCTTTAACTTTCAATAAGACAGAGTTACAACAAATTTATATTTTCCTTTAATTGTCTCAATTCAATATGTCTTCTTTCCTGACCAATGGTGTCTATGGACAGTGGATTTATATGTGCAGGGTACTGAAATGTAAAACGTTTTACTATCATACCAAGTATTAAAATGTTTTTCTTCTAAGGACTGAAAACTTTTTGGAAGAGAAGTGATGAGAGCTGAATTAGGTACACACCAGCCTGGCATCTCCACCTCTTCTTTGGGTGCTTCTGTCAGCCCGCTTTGTAATAGCTGCACACTTAGGCCAAGGAGTAAGACGTAGTGTACCTGGTTCAGCCTTAAATGTCATCTTTTGCTTTTGTAGATTTTTAAATCTTTTCACCAAAGACAGACACAATTAATCTGTCCTAAATGAATGAGTGTAGGTTGCATGTTAAACTTAAAATCTGCGTACAGTGCAATAAGATTCACTGCCAAATACATTTTTTTTTTGCCCAGCAGTAGTTTTGCATCAGATGATGTGGGAAAAAAATCAAAACTACTAGACTTTCTTTCCTTGGGATCATCATACTTTCTTGTTTCCCCAAAGGAGAACGTGGCATAGCCTATTTAGTATTTCGAAGTTTAAAGAAGAGAGTAAATCCACTGTTAGCGTCTCATCATGGAGTGCTATCATTTTTGTCTTGGGAATGATGGACGTGTTTCAAAAGAAATTTAAGCCTTGGTACCCTTTCAAATATAGAACAATAGCAAAAAGCATGTGTTTCCTTCATCTCCTGAACTTTAAGCTTGATTAAGCTCAGTAAAGGGCCATTAACACCATCAGACAGCTTTAGAAAACTATTTTTATTAGTTCTTTCCAGATGACTCTAAATACCAAGAATTCATGAAGATACATTTGCTTCCTTTTGTGAAAGCTGTTCAACATCATCTTTGATATGAAGATCACGAGTTTTGCTTCCTAGTTAAAACAGACAAAAACTGGTTCATGAATCGGAGCCTCTTTTAGAAAACAAATCACTATTTATGCAATTCTGTAGCTCTGGAAAGCATTTTCTAGGAAAATGAGGGCAGGACATTAGCAGGAAGAAAAAAAATCTAAATAGCATTTATAACCTTATAACCTTAACAGCCAGTTGTTAAAATACAACAATACCTATGGACAGTTATGAAATGATAGACACTCTTATTTTACTAGGCATTTAATATGAATAAATGAATAGGTATAACATATGAGACATTAAAGAAAAATGAAATTAACTGTAGCATACTCTATCCATCTTAAGATATAGAACTTGGAATATTACAAATCATAAAAGAATATAGAAGAAAGTGGGAGGTGGTGCCAGTACAGGTTTTTATCTTCTTAAATTACTGCCCACCCCAAAAGAAACAACCCTAGAGTGACTGATACAAAGAGACACACTCACACACACACACATATATATAATCTCTCTCTATATATATCATCTTTATAAATTAATAACATCTACAACAATGACAACACAAAAGGAGATGAGGTAGCCTCAGGCACCCCGAGTTGTGTTTGGTAGGGGAGAAGAAACACAAAAACAGTTACAAGTCTGGTATGGTGTTAATATCTGGTAGAAGGAAGCAGAGACACACAACAAAACCTCTGATGGAGATGAACCAACAGAAGGAAAACTCATAGTTAAACGAACTCTCTGGAAAGCACAGCAAGCTTAAATGAGCATCACAGCTGAGGCTTGGCAGGACTGTTTGTACTTGAAAATTAATAGGTGAGTGAAAGGGGGTCTCATAAGGTCTGAAGGTGCTGGGACAGTAAATCCTGTCAGCACGTCAAATTCACCAGCCAAAGCTCCCTTCTAGGACAAGACCCTGATCTGAGGAGAAACCTCTGGCTAGAAGGAAAAAAATAAAGATATACCAACAGGAAAAACAAAACATAGTTTTAAGAGACAGAGTAAGCATCAGAACCAGACTCAGCTATGGCAGGAATGTTGGAATTAGCCAACTGGGAATTTAAAACAGCTATAACAAATATGCTAAAGACTCTGAAAGTAGAAAGCATGGAAGAAGAGATGAGCAATGTAAGCAAAGAGACAGAAATCCTAAGTAAGAAGCCAAAGGAAATGCTAGGGACCACATACAATGTACCAGAAATAAAGAAGGCCTTTGAGGGGCTTATTAGTAGACAGGACATTGCTGAGCAAAGAATCTCTAAGCTCAAGGATGTATCAATAGAAACCTCCAAAAATAAAGAGCAAAGAAATAGAAACAAACAAATAAAAAACAGGAAAAATATAGAAAAGTTTTCAGATTAACTACAAAAGGTGGAATATTTGTAATGGAAATACCAGAAAAAGAAGAAAAAGAAAATGGACAGAAGAATTATTTGAAATAATATGACAGAGAATTTCCCCAAATTAAGATCAGATACCAAACCACAGATCCAGGAAGCTCAGAGGACACCAAGCAGGATGAACCGATTCCACCCCTGTCCCCCACCTCCGGCAAAAAAAATCTATGTATAGGCATGTTATTTTCAAACTATAGAAAACCAGAAATAAAGAAAAAGAATCCTGAAAGAAACTGAAAGAAAAAAAAAAAAAACAACTTACCTATAGAGGAACAAAGATACAAAGATAAGGATTACATCTGACTTCTCAGAAATCATGTACAGGAAGAGAGTGGAGTGAAATATTTAGTGTTGAGACAAAATAAATCAATCTAGAGTTCTGTACTTTGCAAAATAACCTTCAAAAGTGAAGGAAAAATAAAGATTTTTCTCAGATAAAACACAATTTGAAGGAATTTGTTGCCAGTAGACCTATGTTGCAAGAAATGTTAAAAGAAATTCTTCAGAGAGAAGGAAAAAGATACAAGAAATGTGAATCTACATAAAGCAAGGAAGAGCATCAGAGAAGAAACAAGTGAAGATTAAAAAAAAAAGTTGAAAAAAATTTTTAATCTAAAAGAAAACAATTTGTTCAAACCCCTTGATCCTCCAGGGTTCCCTAAGGTTTTCCTATGTGACATGTGGGGGAAGGGGATGTTTGGTCAATGCTGGTCTATTTCACTGCAGAGAAAATCAACTGATATAATGTGCTACATTACAGTTTATCCAAATTATTATTTCACTCAAAACAGGCTGTGATGTCATGATGGAGACAGGGCCAAGCTGGCTGTCAAAGCAAAGTACAAACATGTCTGTTTTGGTGTAACTCTGGTGTGACTCACAATATCCAACTGCACTTAACAGAATGATAGGAAAGCAGCTTGGATAATCACTGATTCCTTTTTAAAGTGGCAAATTGGGATAAAAACATCAAATGGAGTTTTTACTTTTGAAATTGTAAATCTTGACTTTGAAATTACTCCAACTGCCACGTCCAGTTAATAGAGTGTGTTCTAGATACTGTAATCAGATGCAATACAAGGTAACAAATTAAAACATTCGAATTGCTTTATATATTTAAGAACAAAAACAAACGAACAGAAAAACTTTATTTAGACTGAAACACAAACATTCTCAATTTACTTACTAATTGAAAATGCTACAAAATGCATTTCTAATTTCTAGTACAATATTTTCTGCCATATCCTAAGAGAATTTAAGATGTTCTATGAAATTATACATTTCATATTGGTTGGGTTGTTTTATATCTATATGCATCTTATTCCAAAATAATTTGAGGCTTTACTTTAAATTTGATATTATTTTAATTATATGCCATCATAGGTGTACTAAGTATTCATGTAATACAAAACATTTTTCCTATATGTATTTGATATATAACATTGAAACAAATACTAATAAATTAAGAAGTTTTTAGTATTAATTAGATTAATGTTTCTGTGTGTACTAGGACTGCGTTAAAATTGTAATTCCAACACCCTCAAAAATAATTTAATATTGTATGTAAAAATAATTACTTGAGGAAGTCAGAACTTTTACAGACTCAGAGACAGTGGAATAAGGAGGTGAGTAATTAATGAACTAAAGCATCTGAGAGCCCACTGTGATAAAAGTAGTAAGTTCTCACCATGAAGACTATAGAATACTACTAAAATATTTATAGGCTTTCAAAATTGTAACATAAATATGTGCTTAAGTGTCCAATACTAAGTTATTTTAAATGTGTTAATGAAATAAGCCATTTCAAAACATGTTTGCCAAGGTGAAGAACTAACACATTCACTGATTATTTTATTCTTCAAATATATTTAAATTATTCTGATATGTTCTAAGTGAGGATCTCAGCAAATATCCAAGAAAGCAATGATAAAACTGGACAAAACTGTTCAAAAGCAATTTGTTCTTAGTCTAGAAATTGACCATTTATTTAAGAAAACCTACCTATCCTCCATAAGAACATTTCAAGTCTGTGGTGTCTTGCCTGAAGTTTCCCTTAACTCCCCACCTAGCTCCATGATGGGCTCGTTCTACCAGAGTAAGACAGGTCATAAACACCAGCAGCCTCACTTCGGGAGGTGGAGGTCCTGATTCTTAGTGAAATATGAAAACCCCATGACCAGAGGTGCTTTCAAAAACTATCATGATTGGGCTTCCCTTGTGGCGCAGTGGTTGGGAGTCCGCCTGCCGATGCAGAGAACATGGGTTCGTGCCCCGGTCCGGGAAGATCCCACATGCCACGTAGCGGCTGGGCCCGTGAGCCATGGCCGCTGAGCCTGCGGTTCCAGAGCCTGTGCTCCGCAATGGGAGGGGCCACAACAGTGAGAGGCCCGCGTACCGCAAAAAACAAAACAAAACAAAACTATCATGATCCCACCAGCAAACAACAGGGAAAGCCAAGCAACAAACTTGTTATTAAGAAGACTGGGTTATCTGAGGAATGAAACAACCAAAGTGGTCTTTTAATAAACCCCCAACATCCTTGATTGTCTGAGAAACTGTGCATCTCAGAAGAGACAGCTGAAGGCCTGGAACAGCTGAGCTTCTTTGGCTGAGCAGGAGGCCTTGCATCTATGGGAAACGAAGCTAGGACACGCCTGTAGAGCGCCTCAGAACTGAGTGTGTGTCCCAACCCCTGCACTGACCTGACGCATCTGCAAAGGGTCACGCAAAATATTTTTAAGCACAGCATCTGTTGAATTCCCAAACAAAGCTGATCCATAGGTAACACTTAGGAGCTAAGCTAAAATAATATAAAATAAAACCAGGGATTTCCATGGATGCATACTGCAGGGGAGACAAATTTTACAGAAATAATCCCAACAAGTCACTTAAAAATAAATGCCTAGGGCTTCGCTGGTGGCGCAGTGGTTGAGAGTCCGCCTGCCGATGCAGGGCACACGGGTTCGTGCCCCGGTCCGGGAAGATCCCACATGCCGTGGAGCGGCTGGGCCCATGAGCCATGGCCGCTGAGCCTGCGCGTCCGGAGCCTATGCTCCGCAACGGGAGAGGCCACAACAGTGAGAGGCCCGTGTACAGCAAAAAAAATAATAATAATAAATAAATAAATAAATAAATGACTAAAACAAACACATGGCAAATATCACAGTATTGAAGAAACATGAGAAGCTACAGTTGCAGCAGTACAGTTTACAAAATAGCATGTAAAATTTACAGTTTCTGGAAAAAAGAAAGCCATTAAAAACAGGAATGTGTGACCCAAAGAAAGAAAAATAAGAGCAGTCAGTAGACACTGTCCCTGAGAACAAATAGCTATTGGACTTACTAGACAAAGGCTTCAAATCAGGTATTATACATGTCAGAAAAAAGTAAAAGAAACCAAAATACAATAATTGAAATGAAAATCTCAGTACAGATTTACAGTAAATTTGAATTGGTTGAATAAATAATTAATAAACCTGAAGACAGATCAATAGAGAGTCCCCAATTTCAAAAAACAAAAATTAAGAATAAAGAAAAAATAAAAAGACCCATAGTCCATTAAGCATAACAACACATGTATAGTAAAAGTCCTAACAAGTAGTGGTGAGAGAGTAAAAAGGCAGAAAAAGTATTTGAAAAAGTGTCTCAAAACTTCCCACATTTAATGAAATATTAATCCAAGTAGCTCAATAAACTCCAACTAAGATAGACACAAAGAAATCCACCCCTAGCTATATCATAGTCAAACTGTTGAAAGACAAAAAGGAAATCTTGAACACAGCAAGAGAAAAATGGCCCATCATCGCATAAAGGGAGCCACATATGATAAACACCTTACTACTCATTAGAGTCAATGGAGGGCAGAAAGCAGCGGAAAGACATATTCAAACCATTGAATTAAAGTAAGTGTCAACCAAAAATTATATATCAGGAAAAACTATCTTTCTAAAATAAAGGTATGGTAAAGATATTCCACAACAAAAAGGGACAGATAGAATTTGTTGCTAGTACCTGCCTTACAAGAAATACTGAAATAATTCCTTCAACCTAAAAGAAAATTAACACAAATCAATACAAAGAAATAAGAATTACTGATGAAGAATATTACATAGGCATATATAACTATTCACTGCCTCTCAGATATTTCTGGTAATTGTTTATTTTTTAGCTCTATGTTTTCTTCCATCAATCCTTTATTTTTCTATTTTTCTTTCATGGGAAGACTTATCTGAATTTCTTAATCTATAAACAGAAGAGGAAGTTTCCAATTATTGATACTTATTAGAATATCAGTTTTTGTTTAAATCAATTTCAAGTTGCAATCTTAAGGAGGTATACGTATGTAAATATGTATATTGTATATATGTGTGTATATACATGCTTTCAGGAATATATGTTCATGAATCTTCTCATCCAATGTTCTCCTTCAACTCCATATACTTCTGATTGCATAATAAGATTCACCAGGAACATCTGAGTTAATTCACGAAAATTATGTTTGAAATCACTCATTTGTTTTTTGAATTGTACTTCTTACATTCAGAGACATTAGTTACACCTTCATCAAAAATAAATGAGAGAAAAGTATATATTCATGAATTGAGTTAAAGAAGACAGAAAGTGGAATTATTTTCTTTATTAGTAAACTCTGTCATATTCAGCAATTCTTTCATTCACATTTTCTGAGTTTCTAAACAAAGGTAGACACTAATGAAAATAAAGGGAACAACATCTGGAGAGAAATATCTGCCAAGTCAGAGAAATAAATTAATGGCGAACACTAGGAATGTATATACCCTATCAGGCAAGAGAGAGAGAGCTTAGAACAGGACGACCTTCCAAGAATCACTGAAATCATAGTATGGCAGGATGCATTTTCAAATACGTCCACAACGATATCTCCCATCTCACATGTTCTTCTTATAACGCAGCATTGACCCACCTCCCATGGAGAGGTGGGACCTATGGCCTTTCCCCTTGTAACTGGGTAGGGTTTTGTGACATTTTTGACCAATGGGGTGTGGTGGAGCTGAACGCTATGTGATTTCTGAGACTAGGTCATGAAAGGCAATGCAGCCTCCGCTTTGTTTGCTGGAACACACACTTCTGAAGAGTCCAGTGACCATGAGATGTCCACTTGGCCACCACCACAAGGAACCCAACCAGTCCATGTGGAGGGATCACATGACTAGGCCCTCAGACTGCATGAAAAAAGAGAGATCCCCACCCGTGTTTCAGTTTACCAGTTTCTAAACGTAGGTGAGAGGACCGAGGCAGACTTGCTGAGCTAAGCCTTTCCCTAACTCTCAACCTTCTCAGAAACCTGGAGAGAGAATCAAATAATTATTACTGTTGTGAGCTACTAAGTCTTGAGGTCGTTTGTTATATAACATAACATGTACCATTTGGAATATATTGTATAAAATATAATTTGAACAATACACTTTAGGAATTCTTATAATGCTGTGCTCATATTAATCTTAGTTCATAAGATAGTCTGCCATAATAATTTGTTTTTTATGTTGTCTAGTTTTTCTGGCTACATTTTTCCTATGCTTCATCAGCAAGATTTATAAATAGGTATGAAAGATGTAAATGAACATTCCTTAAGCCTCCAATGCCAGCTGTGAGAGTGAGGAATAGTATGGGTCCTATGATGCTGTGTTTCTTGTTTATACTTGTACGTCTGCATCTGGCACAGTGGGGACAGGGGAAATGAAGGACACCACATGACCTAAGATGCTGTGTATCTTGTTTATACTTGCACCTGTGATTCTAGCAGAGCACTCATAGTTGGCATTCAGGAAACTTTTGTTCAGTGAATAGATGAGTTAATTAACTATGAGCATTTTGATAGAGTTCATTAACTATGGCCTTATATGGTATCAGGGTAATAATGTTAATAAATAATTAGCTAATTTTTATTCAGAAACTTCTATGAGCTGGGCACTAGTCTAAGAGGTTTACATGTAACCATCTCATTTAAGCTTTATAGCCAAACTGAGGGTGTTCCAATTATTATCCACATTTTATAGATGAAAAAACCAAGAAGTAAAGAGGTTATTAACTTGCTTAAGTTTATAGAAATAATATGTTTCAATAAAAAATATTCATGACTCTCATTTTGTTTGTTTTCAGATATTGAGAAAGGTTTTACAGAATGTTAATTGTGCATATTTGTTTGACCTCCTCAACTCTGATTCTTGAATTAGCTGTCCAAATGAATCTTAAGATTTGATGAAGTTTCAGATATGTCCTTTGCACTGTAAGAAGAAAAAATAATTTAGGCAAAAGGTACCATAATTAGACGTCATATAGGAAACTCTAACTTCAGCTTTATCTCATGTAGCATTAATGAGTATAAATTGTTAAGATATAAACCATCAAACAAATATTACGTCTGAGCACAAAAAGGAGGAGGAGAAAAATGGGCCTTGAAACACTAGCAGATGTTGAAGTAAAAGGGAACATTCTGCACATGAACAAGCACAGCTACATGGCTTTTATGCAGGTTTCTACTGTCTGGAACACATGCTCTCAACACAGAGGAGCTAATGCCAGCCATTTCTAGGGACCAGGATGAAATCTTAGTAAAGTACTTAATCCTGTCTGAGAACAAGAAGATTAATATTCAAATAACATTTGGGCTTTATATTTGCAAATAAAGAATTTGAAAAACCTTTTACTATTTCTCTGTGTTGTATAATCTTTAAATCTCTACGTTTGGCATTAAAAGCATCAATGTGTGAACTGGTCCTGGAAGAGACAACTTAGTTTTGATGGGACTTAAAATAATATCAGCCATGATTTTGGAATTATGTTATTTGATTTGTTTCACCTAAGAGTTCTGAGCATTCGTGTTCAAAGTATATGCTATTTCACTTTCAGACAAATGCATTTAGGACAACCTGGATTTCAATACCTTATAAGCAATAAAATTTTCCTATCAGTTCATATATATTGGCACTGTTGCTATGAGATTGATGTTTAAAGAATATGAAAATGCTAATCAACTAATAAAGGAAACCTCAACTGAAATTAGAGTTGGGAAGGGAACTTTCATCCCTACCACTTGTCAATTTCCCCAAACAGGAAGAGACCTACCATGACTCCCCAACAGGAAGAAGGTTGCTACTTTAATACCCCAGCTGAAGGAAGAAGATCTTTTCTGGCCTAACAACAAGCCCGGCCAATGGAAAATGCCGCAGCTCAGCCAATGAGAACACACCACCACCCTGAACTCTTACTTTCCTCCAATAAACTTTCATTTAGAGCAGCCCCTCCCCAGACCCCCTTTTCTCTATAAATGCAAGCCCAGTCCTTTGCTCTCTGGAGCCATAGCTTGTGTTTTCCAAACTGCAATCCTTCTGACTCTTCCAGAATAAGCTCATTTGGCTGGTGGGATAACCAGCTGTTTTATTATTAAAGTTGACAAAAGGATTTGTGGGGAAATAAATATACACATGCTCAAATGCCATCACAGAACTTTAATGCATTAGATACAATTTCTCTATCAAGAGTTTCTTTATTAACAATCAGGAATTAACATCTCTAGAATGGATTTTGACTCAACAGGGGAGCATTTGTATAAAGATGCCGATGCCTTTGGTGCTTTATTTTCTATGTTGGCTATATCGGGATTCCTGCAGTTTCTAAATTATCTTTAAACTGCCATTTGAATATCCAAGCAAACACAATGGCAAATAAAGAGCATCTGCAGCAATGAGAAAAATTAACCTTCTGAAAAGTTATCTGCTTACACCAATGCTCATTGGCAGTGATGGTTCTTCTTTTAATCTATCACAGGAAAGAAGAACCTATGCAGGTGACTCAGATCAATATATCTGTGATGGCAGCTGGGAAACCACTTCTCACTTAAAACTGCAAAGACTGTTAAATGGCGCACTGTTTGGTGTAGATCAGAATTCTTATTTCAAAAAAAATTATTCACATATTTTATTAAAAGAGAAAAAAACTTCTTAAGGTAAACTGTAAAAACGACATACACATATAGTATCTGTATATATATTTATATGTAGTACATATACTTTAAAATGTACATGGATTTTTTGGAATAAGCAGGGGTATATGAATCTCAGGGGTGCTTGAAATGAAGGTTGGCAACACGAATCGTTTTCTCTGCTCAATCAGCTGTCAATGTTGACATTATTGGTACTTCTTTCTATTGGAAAATGTGTATTCTATGTAGTATTTAAATTGTAGCTTATAAACGCACTCCCTACTTAGGTTTGATTTGATCACCTTTGCTTTTTGTCTACATTTTCAAAGTGTCTTGGAGTTAGCTACTGTCTTAAAGTGTCTTCTTGCTCTGACTCTAGTATACCCATAAGCATATGATAGGAACAAAGGACTTCTGTGAAAACTACCGTACTGGTCTGGCTGCTTTGGCCAGTCAGCACATGCCCCTGAGCCGAGGGATTTGAGGTGCTGCTGGGAGGAGGAGCTTAGTGCCCACGGCCCAGATGTGGGGCCTCCTGGCAAGACAGTGGCCATCTGAGCCATGGACCTATGCATCAGCCCCCCAGCCTCCTCCCTGGTTTACCTGTGCTGCTAGCAAGCAGAGGTGGAGGAGCAATAGATGGTTGTGATGGTGAATTTTGTGTGTCAACTTGGCCGTGGTGCTCAGATACGTGATCAGACGTCATTCTCGATGTCTCTGTGATGGTGGTTTGGATGAGATTAACATTTAAATCTGGATATTTCAGTAAAACATATTGCCCTCTATTACATGGGTGGGCCTTGTCCAATCAGTTGAAGGCCTGACTAGAACAAAATAATGACCTCATGTGAGTAAGAAGGAGGCTGTCCTTGGACTTGAACTCAGCTTAGGCTCTTTCCTGGGGCTCCAGCCTGATGACCTTCAGACTTGAACTGCAGACTTCGGACTTGCCAACCTCATAATCACATGAGCCCATTCCTCAAAACATCTGTCTGTGTGTTTATACGCATACTACTGGTTCTGTTTTTCTGTGGTTGCTAAACATACTGTACTAAATGCTCCTCCTTGAGGGTTGTTTGAATGTTCTGGAGCCCTTGCTGCTTCTTGTATCTGTTGAGTCTGAATTAGTGCTACCTAGAACTCTGCACTGATCTAATCCTGAACATGTTATTACAGGTGTAATTATTACAGGTGTAATTACTACAGGTGTAATCATCTAATTTAACATTTTTACCTTTTTCACTTTTAGGAGTTAATCTTTAACACGATAATGATAGATATTCTTAACTTTTTTAAGCTACGGATTCATTTCATTACTTTTCCCCATTATTTCATAGATTTTCAGATAGAAAAGGGGGTGGACAACTCACACCTTGATCCAGTCTTTCCACATAATCCTAATAATCTGAAGTTAATTTGTCATTATTTTTAGGTCATAATTTTTTCTTGATTAGGTGTTCTCTTCAGTAATATGACAATGTAAGTTATTTTCCTCTAGGAATAGTAAAGTTGTATGATGCTACATATTGAAAATTTTCTGTAGAAGTTCTTTTCCAAGTAATTATTTCCAAGTAATAATTCTTATAAATGTAGTACTTATGTAGTCTATTATAAGATGAATTATGTTCTCCCAAAATTCATGTGTTGAAACCCTAAAACCCTGAATCTCAGAAAGTGACCGTATTTCGAGACAGGGTCTTTAAAGAGACATTTACATTAAAAGGAGGTCCTTGGGGAGGGCTCTAATCCAACATGACTGGTATCTTTATAAGAAGAGGAAACTAGGACAGACGTGGACAGAGGGAAGGCCATGTGAGGACACAGAGAGAAGATGGCCATCTAGAAGCTAAGGGGAGAGGTCCCAGAAGAAACCAGCCCTGCTGACACCTTGATTTTGGACGTCCAGCCTCCAGAATTGTGAGAAAATAAACTCCTTTTGTTTAAGCCACTCAATCTGTGGTGCCTGCTTAGAGCAGCAATACAAACTAACACACTGACAAAACATCGTGGATGCCCAATTCTACACTCAGTTCTAAAGGCCACACACTAGATGCACACACAGGATACTCCAAGGAGCAAATGGGTACAAGCACAGTTCTGGGACCTCATAGATACTGCCTATGTGAGTTGCCCTGAAGATGGGGCTCCTGAACGTTTTTTGCTTCCATGGTCAGAATCCCCTGGGCTTGTCTCAGACCTCTAGCTGCACCTTCTCCATCTCCTTTGCTCTCTGTTCCTCATAAATAAGGCTGGAAACCCCTTTCTTCCAGGGCTTCTTGTCCCCCTCACCCTCTGCACTTACACAGAAAGCTCATTTACTACTTTGGCTTTTACTGCCACCAGTAGGCTGTGGATGACTGAAGGTCCAAATATACATCCCAGTTCTGTTCCCAAATATCCAAGCACCCATTTGACAAGGACCCCATTAAAATCGCGAAGCTTCTTCCATCTCCCAGTGGCTTCTGGCTCAGTTGGTATTAATGCTCCCTCCAAGCTCTCAAACCGGCACCTGACCGAAGTCTTCTAATTTCTTTCAAATACTTTCACTTCTCTCTTTCCACAATCACCACCTGTGCCCTAGATGCAGCCTCACCTGCACTCCTACAAGTCACCCGAATAGCTAAATAGTCTCTTTACCTCTCTGGACTTGTCTTCACACTTCAACTGGACAGATTTTACAGAAACCACTGAATATGTTAGTCATGGCACTGTTGAAAGTTCTTCAGTCATTCCCCGGTACCCTTACTGTGGCTGGCCAGCCCCATCCCAACTTAGCACTACTTTCTTCTTTCTGTTCATATTATGTCAAATGTTCCTTTAATGTTTCACCCAAACTGGTCTGTCCTGTCTTCAAGTGGGTCATGCTCCCAGCTCCAACTGTTATGTGTTATGCCAGCCTGGTACTCTCCCTTCTACTCTCCTAACCTGGTGACCACCTGCCCTCACTCTTTC
>NW_006790942.1:1610577-1619277 GCF_000442215.2 Lipotes vexillifer | reverse complement strand
TTTCCCTGACCCTCTGCTCGTCTTCTGTTAATGATGTCATCCAGGTGCCCACTTGTAGATCTGTCTACCTATGTGGATGGCTCCTGTGTTTGTATCTCTAGGATCAAACTCTCACACAAACTCCAGACTCTAACCTACTGCCTAATTCATTCCACCATTAAACATGGTTATGTAACAGGCACTTCAAACTGAGCATTCAGAAAAAAACAAAAACAAAAACAAAAAAACTATAAAACTTCCCAATTCTGGCCCTTACCCTGAACATTTCTCCATTTCAGTAAATGTCTCCACTTGGCCAGGCCGAAGCACTAGGGATCATCGTGAAGCCCCCGCTTCTCTCACATCTCAAATCAAATTCATCAACAGGCCTACCTTCTCTGTCTTCACAACACAGCCTGACTGAGCTTCTGTTTAACTTGATTCCAAATGCCATGGTCCAGCACACAAGCACTCTCACCTGGATTTTTCCGCTGTTCTCCTAACCGGTTTCTCCGATTCCATTCTTATTTTCCTACAGCCTAATCTCCACTCTGGAAGACTTTTGAAACAGCCATTCCATTGTGTTCAGAACAGGCATCAGCTCTCCATCGCACAAACAGTAAAATCCCGAGTCTTTAGTGCAGCCGGGGAGGCGTCGTCAGTCTGGCCCTGCATCTCCTCCAAGGCTGCGTCCTACTGCTCCCTCTCTCATTCGCGGCACCACAGCTCCTCAGACACCCCACGCAGGCTTCCCTGTCTGGCATGCATACAAGCTTCTCCTTCTGCCTGGAAACGTACCCCCCACCCCACCGCCTGAATACTGACATGGTTTGCTTCTCTGCTTGATTCAGGCCTCTGCCCAAATCACACACTCCCCAGAGAGGACTTCCCTGAGCACAATTAAAGACAGCACCATTGATACTCTATGCCTCCACTCTAGTTTATTTTTCTTCATAGCTCTTCTCATTACCTGGCCTTTTATTATGTATTTATATATCTGTCTGTCTCTCTCTCTAGTATATAAGACACCTGAGGAAACAGACTTGGCCCTTTTGTTCTCTGTTAAAAACCTCAGGGTCTGGAGGTTTGCATTACAAATGCTCAATTTTATTACTTGAATGAAAGGCACTCATTCAGGAATGAACAGATGAATGAATGAATGAATGAATGAACATTATTAACATTATGAACATTATTAACATTGTAACTGACTAGACCCTGTTCTCAAGAAGAATGAGTAAGAATAGACAAACAAGTAAACCAAAAAGGGCTATAAGGTAACATATGTGCAACACTAACGTCTATATTTAGGGACACAGGATGTTAGAACTGAAAGAATTCTTCGTATCTTTGGAAACTGCAACCCCGAAGGTTTTGGATATGTGTCAAAGACGGCACAGTTAGCCAATAACTTTCCTATTGCTCAGTAACCCAAACAATGATGTTTTCCTGCAGTGGCACTATAGTGTATAGAAAACACAGCAGTGAGGATTTTTACTCAATTCTTTTGAGTAAAAAGAAGGAAACAGTCCTCTTCCAAGGACTTTGTATCATTCCAAATGGCATTCCGAAATCTGAGTTAGGGCACTTCCTATAGGTCGTGATTAAAAAAAAAAAAAAAATAGAAATGATGTAATAACTCACAAGCACATCAAATGGTTTATTAGAGTAATTCCAGATACGGAGAGTGAACAAGATTTGAAGGAACCTGGGCACAGGAGAGGTTTGAGGGTGTGAGGCCAAGGAAATGTGCCAGAAAAAGGCCTCAGCGTCCTATGAGTCAGAGAGCTGCCTTTCTGAGAGGTCAGAGTGTGTACAGGGCGCCCAGGGGCCCTGCCAGCACTGAAAGAACTGAAAAATCCTACATGTTTGAAGCGAACTTAATCACACCACCTGTTCACACACAGATCTACAGGACCAACGTTCACAGCCATCCACATTCTGTGAGTACACTCTGGGAAACCCAGACTCCCGAGATGTCCATATCATGTATCTCCTGAAACAGAAGAAGATGGATATCCCAAAGGAAGGTGGACGCTCAACCAATTCCACCATTTTTCCTGGCACCGATCCTGATTGTAACCCCCAGAAACATACTGGTTTCTCATTTCAGTCAATATTCATTCAACAACTACTCATTCTCCTACAATTCGAGGCACCAGGAATAAAACAAAGAGCAGAACATACAAACTTCCCTGTGTAGTACAGTTCCTTTTCTAGTTTGGTATTTCTTTAAGTCCAAATAATTAAATATTCCAGAACATCAGTGATACAGTGATGTATGGGGAGTATTTAACGAGGCACAACAATACCTCACTACACCTGAGGTACCAGTAAGAGGGGACAGATCAGCACAGCACTGACAGCATGCCCGTCCCCTCTGAGGCTCTTATGCTTTCTTGCTCTGCAGGCAAGTTACAGGCACTGAACCTTCGTCCCAGGTCTACACATCCTGTTCAGTGATTACTCAGTAAATGGTGCTGTAAGACTCAGCAAACCTGGCGTCTTACCTGTTAAAGACACAGCTGTACCTGGATCCCTACACACATCACAGCGTGTGAGTGGCTTTTATGTCACTTTATTTTCCACATCACATAGAACAAAAGGCTGCAATATTTATATAGGAATCATCTAGCTAAGTTCATTGTATTCTGATTATTTAAGTGTAAAGGTTGATCTTTACCATTTTGCTCTTCTAAACAGAAGCCTTGCGAAGCAAATATCAAACAGCACCAGAATCAAATTCTCCTGATCAAACTGGTCACATTTTGGAATTATATGTCATATTTTCCTGGTAAATAGATTGAACCTTAGAACACAGCCCTGCTCCTTCAACAAGAAAAGGGTAAAATTGCTGTGCTTAATTTAAAAAGAAGAGACACTATAAATTGATGTCAGCAACAGATAACATGAAATACTTGGCTGGTAATTAAAAGTTAAATTACTAGGAATAAGACTAGAGTGTGAAGTTCATTAACTTCTGAAATGACTAAAATAGCCTTACCTTTCCATGTTATTTAATTGTGTAACTAGAAATCACTCTATTTATCCTACATTTAATTCTCCAGATGACTTTAAACAACACGTTATAACTCTGCACACAAAATGTATCGCTTGAAATCGTCAGTGTTTTTGAGCTTCTGAGTCCCCAGAGAGTTGAGTTGTTATGATATAAGCTGCTCAATTCACTTTGCATCTAATATGTGCAAAAGGGGAGGGTTTGGTTTGTCACTTAAAACAAATAAATAAATAAAGATAATCAAGGACTTTCCCTGCTCTCAAAGGCAGTATAAAGAAGTAAAGTTTTTCGGGGCTTCCCTGGTGGCGCAGTGGTTGAGAGTCCGTATGCCAATGCAGGGGACACGGGTTCATGCCCCGGTCCCGGAAGATCCACGTGCCGCAGAGTGGCTGGGCCCGTGAGCCATGGCCACTGAGCCTGTACGTCCGGAGCCTGTGCTCCGCAATGGGAGAGGCCACGACAGTGAGAGGCCCGCGTAGCGCAAAAAAAAAAAAGGAAAGTTTTCGAATATAGTGAATATGTCCTGAGCTTTAGGGAAATAGTGTGAATCACTGATTCTCTAATTAAACCAACAAACCAGTAAATCAATGGCATACCATTTAGAAATATGGGAGGTATTTTTTGCTACTTGAGTAGGTTATTTTTCTCTTTTTCTAAACCAATTCAAAATACGGGAGGGCAGCTTGTATTTAGAAAATATGACAAATCTAGGTGTGTGCTACCTTAGTCCTTCTTAGAAACCCCAATTGTTACCCTTTTTAAAAAAGAGTCTGTTTATTCAGAACTAACATTAACTTCATTCATTTATATCATTCCATTCTGTCCTAATGAATAAATGGCAGTCTTCTGGATACTATGAATAAAAATATGAATGAACAGGCACATCTTGTTTTTTTCCTAAAGAAGTTTACAGGTCTTAAAGGTCCACAATATAAATGCCATAACTGTAGGGGGCAAAGGAGAAAGTAGGGAATAGGCAAGGCATCAGAAAAGGCATCACAGACATGACATTTGCAATGAGACCAGCGAAATAGGAAGTGAAAAGCCAGGGGACACAGAGGGATGGAAGGAACATGGTAGTTAGCAGGACTTCCATGAACATAAAAAAAGTTGTATGATAGTTACATTTTTTTCTTGTGATGAGAACTTTTAAGATCTACTTTGTCAGCAACTTTCAAATATGCAATACAGTGTTACTAACTACAGTCCCCATGCTGTGCATTACATCCCTAGGACTTGTTTATTTTATAACTGGTAACAGATGGCAACTAGACTTACTGGGGTGACCATTTTGCAGTAGGTACATAGAATCACTATGTTGTACACCTGAAACTAATGTAATGCCATATGCCAACTATACCTTAATTTAAAAATAGAAAAATAAAATAGAACAAAGAAAAGTCAAATAATTTTTTGAATTTGGTGTGGAATGTTGTCTTTGAAGGCTAGATCAGGAGATGAGATAGAAGGGGGAACTGGGCAAAGAGGGAGCGTTAAAAACTCTGATGGTCTGGACTCAGGTTACAGTGGGAGGAGGTGAGTTGAGTATTTAGGCAGGAAAGTAATATGCTCAGGGGTATGTATCACAAAGGTCACTCAGTGTGGAAGATGGTACAGATGGTGAGGATTCTGGAAACAGGAAGACAAGTTAGGTATAAAGTGAAGAGCTTCCAAAGTAGGACTGAGGAGGCAGGAGGGGATCCCTGACCACAGGATTGTACTCAGGCTCACTGTTCAGGATTTTGGGGTCATTTTGTATGGGAGGGATGGGCTCCAGCTAGACCGTCGGGCACCTCTCTCAGGACAAGTGACCTGGGCCAGTGCTCTGACCTTGCTGCTGTTTTGCAGTCTGTCAACTGCACAGCTGTACATGGAAGCTGGGATACTGAGGGCAGGTGGAAATGAGCTAACTTTCAGACTATTTGGCTGAGTGGTTTTATTCATGAAAACAGAGAAAACAGGAGAAGAACAGTGTTAGGAGAAAAGTGCAGGAACTGTAAGTTCGGATATGATATCATTCATTTGGAAGAGGTCTTTAGGCCTAGATTTTGAGAGACAGACCTTAACCTGATAAATGTTTGGGACAGTAAGTAAAAAGGTAGGTGTTGGGCTTCCCTGGTGGTGCCTACCGATGCAGGGGATGCGGGTTCGTGCCCCAGTCCGGGAAGATTCCACATGCTGCGGAGCGGCTGGGCCCGTGAGCCGTGGCCGCTGAGCCTGCTCGCCCGCAATGGGAGAGGCCATGGCGGTGAGAGGCCCACGTACCGCAAAAAAAAAAAAAAAAAAAAGGTAGGTGCTGGAAACATGCAAATGGCAGTAATTACTCAGGAGAAAGAGAACCAGGACAGAAGAAACTGATGTTGCGTTAGCAGTCAGAGCAAGGAAGACACAAATACAACCCGAAGGACGGTTAAGGAGAGGTGAGAAAAGAGAAGAGAATTTTTAGACAGGAAAATAAATTAATAATGTTAAATCCTTGAGTGGGATGAGGTAAAACTAGTTCTGAAAACAGGCTACTGGCTTCCATAATGAGGAAATCATCAATAACCTCAATCAGGGCCGGTTCAGCTGAGTCATGGGGCAGAAGCCTAATTGTATGACTTGAAAAATCAACTGCCTTTTTCCTTATTAAAATAATGGAAAATTGCATTACGAACTTTTTTTTTACTGATTATGAAATTAAGAAAAAATTGTAACAAACGGCAACAAATTCTCCAACCTAACCTAAACATCAGAATTAACACAATACAATTGATATTAGACATCAATAAGAGATGGAAAAAAAAAAAAGGGACTAAACAGACAGCTCAGTCCAGCTCAGGTCTTAACCCTTCCTTCACAATCCTGAAAAAATAGGGATACATGGTAACAATTTGGAGAACTCCCCTAAGACTTCAAATTTCAAGAGAGGAAAATTCGTGGTTATCCTTACATTTTCCTATTTTGTGAAAGTATAAAGGAAGTGACCGGTGGAGAGAAATGGGTGAACTGGGGACAGTAAACGGCAAGAGTGACTGATGTTCAGCAAAGAAGCAATGAAAACCCAAGAGTTTTGTCACTTTTGGACAGACACAGTCCCAAATAGTTTGAAAAAACACTGCTAGAGAACACTTAAAAACACAAGATCAGAAGGAAAGGAAAGATCTGGCAAATCCAATGTGTTTTCACTTGGCCACTTCCACTCAGACCCCTCAGTCTCTAAGGCCACCACGTCCACCCCAATCCTTCATTCAACGTTTGTAAAAATGGGCAGAAAGGAAGGAGAACAGCACAGGCTTCAAAGCACAAGCCATGTAGAGGGACGGGAAGTCATGTGTGTAGCAGGAAGGGGCAGGGGGATCTGTCTCACTGCATTGGAATAGATGAAACGACTGAAAAGAAGGGCCCAAGGTATTAAAAAAACACAGCAATTATGCCAACATAAAATTGAGGGAGAAAAACAAAAGAATAAAGAACATGCTACTGATGAAACCAGTGAACTTAGAAGACAACGTAACTCAAGGTATTGAGAGAAGTTTCTCACACTTATTTTATGCTGTCATCACTATTCCACATCACATTAATAAGCACTTGAATTCAATATAATAAGAGCTCAAAAGTGAGAAAATAAAAAGAATGAAATGAAAACAGAATTTGCAAATTTCAAGAAATACATTGAGGTTCAAAAAACATTTCAAAGCAAATTAATACTATTAAAAGAAACATAAACAACATTGAAAACTTTCATATCTAATATATAGGAAGGACTTGCAAAAATCAGAGTGAATGCAGGTTAGAAATGATTTAGGTAAGCAAAGGCAAGGATTTTTACCTAAGGATAATTATTATGACCCCCTCATCTGACATATTGCAGCTGATGGGGAGGTGCTTACTATTTGTTTTCCCACATTTGTAACTATTTTGATTCAATTCGTTCTATATTTTTCCCTATTCACTTTTTCTTATTTTTTTCTCACTGGCTCCTTTACTTCAGGTTTGAGATTATTGATTTAGGGTCCATTAATGTTTTCCCAGAAGGTTTATATAATTGAGTTTATTTGACAAATAAGCAACTCATAACAGCCCTAAGATTTAGCTATGAATCTACATGCTAAGTTTTGTATATCTTAAAGAATACTTGTTCATTATTCACAATAAATTCAATCTCCGGGAATTCTGAAGAGATTTCCATTTCAATTAGGCAGGCTCATTATTATACTTCAGGTCAGGCAGAAAGCACATTGCAAGGTCAAACACAAGGGAAGAGACTGTGAAAAAGCAGTAAAAGAAATCTTTGCAATTTCAGAAGTGAAGAGCTAGAATTGTCTAGGTTATCAGGAAAAGTGACTCCTTGTCTGGGAAATATTTCACTCAATCATGACATAAGGGCTTCCCTGGTGGCGCAGTGGTTGAGAGTCTGCCTGCCGATGCAGGGGACACGGGTTCCTGCCCCGGTCCCAGAAGATCCCACATGCAGCGGAGCGGCTGGGCCCATGAGCCATGGCCGCTAAGCCTGCGCGTCTGGAGCCTGTGCTCTGCAACGGGAGAGGCCACAACAGTGAGAGGCCCATGTACCGCAAAAAAAAAAAAAAAAAAAAAAAAAAAAAAAAAAAAAATCATGACATAAAATCACATCTTCCTTTAAATTCTGGACGAAGAATAATTCATAAAGTTAACTTTCGTTAGCTACATAGATCCCAATTAGGTGTCTTCCATAGGCATCAATAAGACTAAAACAGGATAATTAATAAAACAGGTAACATTTTAGATAAAATAAATAATAAAACATAAAATTAATTAATGAAAAGTTAATTAATCTAGATCCTGATGAGGTCTTCCATAACAGTCAATAAGACTAAAACCAGGATAGTTTCACAGAAATGGTTAGTATTTTCTTGAGGCAATAATTATATAATTCTGAAATGGAACTTGGGAAAAGTTTGCAGAATAGACACACCACCTAACAAAAATAAATAAATAAATAAATAAATGACTATTTGCATGAACATAGAAGCATATTAACAGTGTTTTAAACTCCATTTAGTAACACCCATCAGTCAGTCTCATTTTCAACTTCATTTCAAATAGATTGAAATCATGTGGGTCTGCCTTACTTTAGATAAAGAATCATTTCACCTTTAGGTTTATCTTTCAAAAATACATATGACTTCTCACGTGTCTGAAAAAGTTTCTATAACCTAATGAAACCACAACAACTTATGGAGTTAAAAGAATGTTAAACCCATACTAGATTTATTCATTATATTAACATAATCTATTTCCACCTTGACATGGAGATCACCTTCTTCCCCACAGATACATCAGAAATACATCTACACGTGGAACAACTCCTACAGAACACCTACTAAACGCTGGCAGAAGACCTCAGACCTCCCAAAAGTCAAGAAACTCCCCACGTACCTGGGGAGGGCAAAAGAAAAAAGAAAAAACAGAGACAAAAGAATAGGGATGGGACCTGCCCCTCCAGGAGGGAGCTGTGAAGGAGGAAAGGTGTCCACACACTAGGAGCCCCTTCGCGGGCAGAGACTGCGGGTGGCGGAGCGGGGAGCTTCGCAGCCGCGGAGGAGGGCGCAGCCACGGGGGTGCGGGGGGCAGAGCGGGGAGATTCCCGCACGGAGGATCGGGGCCGACCGGCGCTCACCAGCCCGAGAGGCTTGTCTGCTCACCCGCCAGGGCGGGCGGGGCTGCGAGCTGAGGCTCGG